>NW_010229550.1:42936-54908 GCF_000690775.1 Eurypyga helias
ATTTTATGGCTTATTGTCATTTTTCACACACCAAAATGTTTTAATGAGAAGGAAGGCTCTGTTTTATGTTTGGGGGGTGTCCCTGGGGAGAGGATTTTAATTGCTGCATGATGGGGGAGACTTTTAAATCATATTGCATCAGTAACCATTTGTCAGATAAGATGTGTTCTTACTAAAAACTGAGCCTACAGCACATTTGTAACATGCACTAAATGAAAGAAAAAATTGAAAGGAAAAACTTAAAATAAAAAAACATAATTAGCCTTTCAGGAGTCCTGCTGGATTTGCATGTTTTCCTTTCCCTCCTCTAGATCAAATGAAGTCCGTCAAAAAATTTCAGCATTTTTCTTCTCCATTGGAAAAGTACAGATCTGCCATACTGGCAGTACATAAAGGAATGTAGATCAGAGATTCTTTTAGGAAAAACAAGTATTCAGTCACACTTTAGTAGATTATTCTGTGTTTCCATTCAGAAAAAAATTTATTACCAAAGTTTGGGTTGGGTTTTTTTTTTTTTTTTTACATTTGTCTATGGCTTTTCTTTGAGTAATTTCTGGTATTTTAATACCATTGCTCCATATTTTTATATTTTTGCACTGAAAAAATATGGAGGCAATAATTCCTAGCAAATAAACAACTGGGCTACAGCAAATGAAATTTGAACTTTATTCAGGGTTTTGCCACTACACTTCTGGCCTGTATGACAAGACATTTTATTTATCATAGAATCACAGAATGGTCTAGGTTAGAAGGGACCTTAAATATCATCTAGTTCCAAACCCCCTGCCATGGGCAGGGACACCTTCCACTAGACCAGGTTGCTCAAAGCCTCATCCAGCCTGGCCTTGAACACTTCCAGGGATGGGGAATCCACAGCTTCTCTGGGCAACCTGTTCCAGTGCTTCACCACCCTCTCCATGAAGAACTTCTTCCTGATATCTAATCTAAATCTCCCCGCTTTCATTTTGAACTTGTTACCCCTTGTCCTGTCATTACAGACCCTTGTAAAAAGCACCCCCCCTCCAGCTTCCTTGTTTGCCCCTTCAGGTACTGGAAGGCTGCAATAAGGTGTCCTCGGAGCCTTCTCTTTTCCAGGCTGAACAAGCTCAACTCTCTCAGCCTGTCCCCACAGCAGAGGTGCTCCAGCCCTCTGAGCATCTTCGTGGCCTCCTCTGGACTTGCCCCAGCCAATCAATAATTTCTTATGTTGGGAGCCCCACAGCTGGACTCAGTACTCCACTTGGGGTCTCACGAGAGTAGAGTAGAGAGGAAGAATCCCCTCCCTCAACCTGCTGACCATGCTTCTCTGGATATAGCCCAGGATATGGTTGGCTTTCTGGGCTGCCAGCATGCACTGCCGGCTAGTGTCCAGCTTTTTATCCACCAGTACTTGTGCTTGGGATTGCCCTGACTCACGTGCAGGACCTTGCACTTGGCCTTGTTGAACTCCATGAGGTTGGCAGTGGCCCACTTCTCCAGCCTGTCCAGGTCCCTCTGGATGGCATCCCTTCCCTCCAGCATGTTGACTGCACCACATAGCTTGGTGTCATCAGCAAACTTGCTGAGGGTGCACTCAATGCCATCATCCATGTCCCTGACAAAGATGCTAAACAGCACCAGTCCCAATACCGATCCCTGAGGAATGCTGCTCGTCACTGGTTTCCACTCAGACACTGAGCCATTGACCACCACTCTCTGAGTGCAACCATCAAGCCAGTTCTTTATCTACCAAGTGGTTCATCTGTCAAATCCATGCCTCTCTAATTTAGAGACAAAGATGTTCTGCAGGATGGTGTCGAAGTCTTTGCACAAGCCCAGGTAGATGACACAAGTTGCCCTTCCTTTATCCACCAAGGTTGTGACCCCATCCAAGAAGGCCACCAGATTTGTCAGGTATTTTTTCTAATGGGAGGTTGTGGGTGAAATTAAGCATCATGTGTGGCCTGATTAGAAATGTGATGAGGGAACAAAGTTGCTGCAGAGCCATGCACCCCTTGGCATCTCTTTTCCAGCCCCAGCATTCAGGGAGCTGTAGGCTTGGTGGACTTTTGAATCCTAACCTTAACCATAATGCCATTGGAAGTTTGGGACTGAGGCTGAGGTCCCCAGTACCATGTATGGGCCGATACTAGAAAGGTGTTGAATCAACAGCGTTGCTGCAGAGCTGAGCTCCCATTGGCATGACTTTTCCAACTCCAGTGTCTATGAAGCTGTCGGCTTTGTGGATTTCTGAACCTGAACCCTAACAGAAAGTTAGGGCTGAGGCTGAGGTCCCCGGAACCATGAGTAGCTGATATTAGAAAGGTTGTGAGTGAGCAATGTTGCTGCAGTCCCATGTTCACCTTGGCATGACTTTTCCTGGCCCAGTGTCCCTGGAGCTGTAGGCTTTGTGGATCTCTGTGCCCTAACCCTAATGAGAGTATGTGGCTGAAGCTAAGGTCCCCAGCACCACAGAATTGTGTTTCTGTTTCTCCATTTCCCAGCCCATGAGATGGGAATTACGTATGATCTCATTGATTAAGGACATTGATATCTATAATAAAAGGCTCTGTGGAAAAGCTGGGTTTCATTATTTGTATGCTATATATGAACCGTATAGTATAAGAAAGTGTTTACCTGTGCATAAGAAATCTAATGGGCATGAGAAGAGATGTCATGTTATAGGAGATGTCAGTATTATTGATTCTGTTCTTATTCAGATTGAAAGGTCTCCAAAAGTTGGACTATTTCCACAGAAAAAAAAAAAGTCTTGCACCACCCAGCAGGGCCCATGGCTTTGATTTGCCCTGGGTATTACCCAGCTGTGATACCTCCCACACTATCAGAGCTGTCACCTTTCTGCTATAGGAAGCCAAGTTCACATTTCTTTTTCAAGCATGTTCTGACAACCCGTGCAGCTTTGTACCTAGCTAATTTGTGCGTAGGTACTGAATCCAATCCAGCACTGTACCCCAATTAAGTAAACGCACTTTGAGAACAGATGTGACATTTAAAAAATCTCAGCAAAACATCAAGCAAAATATTAGCAGTGCTATGAAGAATTTCTGAGAATATCAGAGATTATTTTACTACTGCAACAAGAGCAACAAAAAGAAACCTGTGGCAGGAACAGGAAAACACACTTGTTAAATAAGAGCCAAACCAGCCAGTGTGAAAATCTGACAACAAGTTATTGGCTGCAAAGGGGTACGTGTGCATACACCACATCACCACCACAGAGATACAGGATGTTATTGGTACAATGTGAACCTTCATTCAGCTGTCATTAAACCACAGGCTGTGCTCAGTCTTGAGCTGTTTAACTAATTCTGAGATGTGTTTCATGGAATTAGCTGTTCTTCTATATAACTTATACCAACTGTTCTCCACCTGACAGGGTGAACTAAACCACTTCTTTTCATGAGGCAGCACCAAATAAACAAAGCTGCACGTGTTTTCTCCTCTGCCCCAGCCCCCTCAAAAACAAAGTTTTGTAGCAGTGCTTCCAGAATGTGGACCCTACACCTGCAAATGCTTGGATATGTGCTGTGTTTTACTCCTGAACTTTCCAGTTCGACCTAGTGCAGGGTTTAATCCTGCCTGTAATTAAATAAATGGCAGATTTCCCACTGGGAGGAAGCTAGCTTCTTGTACCTTTGCAGGAATAGGAATATGATTCTATGCCCACAGAAGTATATGTGATCTTTCTCATTAATCATGCATTAATCAAACCCCTGTGTTCCAAATAATAACAATAATTAAGTACACTGCATTCCCAGGAGGCAGGTAGAGTGGTGCAGGCAAGGGTCAACACAGTTCATGCACTTCTAATGTGACCAGTACAGAGTTTACTCACTGCTAGGCTTGGAAAGCAGACACGGATGCTGTTTATCTGTCATTTTAATTTCTACTATACCAGTGGCACGGTGGAGAAACGCACAGCTGTGAAATGGCAGCTGGCAGCTGTATTTCCTGCACTAGTCCTATCTTCAAAGAGGTAAAACACCTGATAGTTTTCTAGCCCTTCCGGAAATAAAAAGGTGCTTGGCAAAGAGTAACAGAAGTCTTTTTATGGCCACAGACATATATATGCACATTTACACTGACATCTCTGTAATTACTGAGAAATTGAGGGTCAGACACAAGAAAAACTGAGGTTTTTCCAACTTAGGCAGCAACCACAACTAGAAATGGGCCGTAGATGTCCTCGCTCACAGCCTCTCTTTGAACATTAGGGCACAGTTCAAACAAGAAACAACAGCAAGTGTTGCATCATGGGACAAGCATTAATGGACTTGAGGAGATGGTCACTCTGTGAATTCTCTGCAGTTTTTGGTCTGACAAGCATTTGCAACATGCTGAAATGCCCTGGCACTGCTGTCTTCTCACCTAAGCAATGTATCTGACTTTTCCATATCAATTCTTGTGCAACATGAATAGCACGAGAGCTTTAACCAGCCAAGACAAATATGAGCCATCATACATGGTTGCAGTCATGTTATCTGTCTTGGATGCTTTTGCTCAGGGATTGCCACAGCTTCATTTGCTGAGCAGTGAATGAATGGCGCTTTTGCAGATTTAACCTTGGCTTTATGTTACTTTTCATTTCTCTGAGTCACAAGGAGTTTATTCTCTGTTCTTGAGCTCACCTGCAAAAAGCAGTTTTCTTCCTCTGCCACAAAACATGCACAGGCAGCCTAGAGACAGAAGAACTGTTATCATTTTTATTAGGCTGATTTGAAGAGGTCAAGTTGCTAGAAGCAACAGTGTCTCTTCCTTGTTTACATTCCAAGGCACAGACCCAGATGTGTCCACTGCTGTGCACACACAACAGCTCCTCTAGAATTGTAAGCTCTGTAAAGGGGAACTGAAGGGTCTTTTCACAGGATTGAAGGTGGGGATTAATGCTTGCAATTGTGTTCTGGTTTTAATTTCCTTGAGGCAACATTTCTTATGCCATAAAGGTGTAATTCTGTGGTTTATTTTGCGTCTAGTTACTCAGCATACCTCTCATAAAAACAGTAATAGTATATTACCTGACTTTCTCTTGCTGTTTTACAGGTCATATTTTGTTAGCAATGCCTTGTCCAGTCTCAGGACACTTTCAAAGCACTAGTCAAAAAGGACTGTTTGCCACATCTTTTAAACCTGAATTTCTCCTTTCAAGTTAATTTTCTAATTGTCTGACTTGGCCCAAATTTTCACACGCAATTTCTGAATCTGAGTACCTCCCCTTTCACATATCTGACAACAAAACAAATTATTTCAGAGAATTAATTAAGGACTTTCAGAAAGTCAAGCCTCTTAACCATTGCTCTCATTGGGTTTAGCCAGAGCTGTGCTATCACAAATAATTAGGCATTTTTCAAATTATGAGCAAAATTTCCGCTCTTCAATGCTGAATGCTTAAATAGTGACATCTTCCCACTGATGAGCCAATGGGGTGACACATGCACTAAACTTCAGAAGCCTGTTGCTGTGTTTCCTTGTTCATTGAGCTAGGGTAAACCTCCCTACATATGAATTTTCACAGCCTCATCTGTGGAGTTATTTGAAATGCATTAACAAAAAGTGTTCTTCAAAACTGAGATGTTGTTAAAATAGTTTGTTAGCTATGAATTCTCACTCCTTCCCTCCACCAAAAATATTTACTTCAGCAAGCAAGATGTTGCGTTATGTCTTGACGACTTGTATTTGCCCCCAGACAAGACTCCTCTGGCCATTTCCATAGATACAGCTCAGAAAGATCACTGTGGTCCAAACTCTTTTAAGTTTTATATGTAGGCACAAGTCATACATGGAGGCACAAGGTGGGCCTCGTCTTCTTTCCAGAAAGGCCAGAGCTTGACCTGCCAGTGGTGTGGCTGAGCAGGCTTTTGCCTTGCACCCACAGAAACAACACCAGGATCCAAAGGTAGAGAAACGAGCAGAGCTTTCCGAGCCAGCGACAAGGCTTCCACTTGAAACCCATGCCTGTGCGGCCCCTCATCTCTTCCCTGGCCACATACAATTGACTGCTCTGCTCTCGCAGCATGCACTTTGCTGACGATGCTCAGAGGTGGATGCACTTGGGATGGCACTGCTGAGGGCCAGCAATCTCCCATCGCCAAATGCAGCAGGGACAGGCCATGTCTGATCCATGGTCAGAGCGTGCAAAGAGTATGGACTTTGCTGCTGGGGAAGGGAAGAAGCAGGGATGGTCAGATCCAGTCAGCAGAGAGGAAAGGAAATCAGAGAGAGTGAGAAACAGGGTATCCTGGGAAACCTCAAAAATCTTATCTAACCAGCTCTCAGGGTCATAACACCACCAGTTTGGCCCATTGCCCCAGAGATTTCTTCCTGTTGCTCTCAGTGTCATACGGCCCTGAATGCCTGCCGCCTTCTGCTGCTCTGCTGCTAGTCTGCTTTTCCACTGTAATTAGTAAAGCCTCAAAAACCTACTCTTTTGTGCAGTACTTGCAAACTTCTTCTTAGTGCTGATATGTTAATACTCTTGGAAAAGTTTGCAGCGTTTGAATCTAATTGATTTTGGCAAGGAGGGACAGACACACTACTGCTCAACTGTCAGCAGCCCGCATTGCAGTGATTGGTTCAAACTCCCAGGATTTAAGTGGGAAAGAGGCTGGGAGGGGGGGCGGGGGGAACTTCTGGAGTTGTAACAGTTCCCAGTGAAACAAGCGTTGGGCACAAAGCCTGCTGTGCTGCTCCAAGCTGCACTCTGCCTTTTGCTAACTGCTTGAAATTGTACACAGTCATTGCTGAGGACATTTTCTTTCAAATCATAACTTGAGTAACCATGCTGTCTTCATCCTGACTTATGCTGTTAGACATTCACATCTAAGTTGAGATACTGTAGCGATCTCCACTCAAGCAGAAGTGGGGAAGTGACGTCTGGATGAGCTGAAGTAACTTCCTAAGGTCATTCATAAAATCGGTGGTTTGCTGCAGGAAATGAGCTCAGAACTTGCAAGTCGTAGTCCAGTGCATGCACCCACACAGGTAGTGGTCACAAGTCATCTTAACAAATCACAAAACTAAAGAATAAAGGACATGTCTCAGAAACGGTGAAACCCAGGCCCAAAAAGGCAATTAAAACCTCAGAGCTGTAAAATTCTTCCACAGATGATGTAGCACCTGTGCATGGCCAAGATGAAATTCACCCTTGCGAGAAAGGCTGTCCCCAAGCCAGAGCACCCCAGTGAGCTCTCACTATGATCAAAGTTTTGTGGTAACTGGGCAGCAACAAAACGTCCTTGGAAGCTTTATCTGTGCTGGAGTCAGCTGTGCCTGCTCCCTCTGTAACACAAGGGAGGAAGAAAGGGAGGATGTCTGTCAGAAGCAGGTACAGCTACCCCCCAACCTCCTGGCAGCAGCAAGAGCAGCAAGCTGGTCCCAACAGCACTCTCCATGTCTCCATCCCATGTCCATCCTGCCTCTAGCTCTGCTTTCTGGCAGGAAGTAATTTTTTTAAATTATTAATATATTTTGGCTAGCATTGCCAGGAAACCTTGAGCTGGCTATGCAAAGCCCCACTGAAATCCCAAAGAAAGACATAAGTCTGAGATTTGTATTAGTTGTGGCTTAGGGACAAATCTCACCTGCAGCGTACAGATGGCCAGTTTCTGCATTCATTGGATGTAAGGCAGTTTAAGATAGCATGTCCAAACACATGTCCAAGGGTAGGAGTTGGCCAAACAGTAAACAAGAGCTCAGTTCATGCACCAGCAGAGACTGTATCACATTCTTAACTGCCTCTGGGTGGACATGAACATCCCTGTGAAAAGCATACCATGCCTGGATAGCATAGGCTTGCAGCAGCTGCCTCACTTCAGCCCAGAGACCTTTTCTCCAAAGCCACTGTATTGCATTCCTCCAAGAACCACAGATTTATCTCCTCAGCATGCCAGCTCTTGGCAGACCTACCTAGTAAATACGCAACACATGGTATGACACTTTGACAGCTGCTCTGCCATGGACATACCTTAAAGTTGTGTTAGTATTCTCCTTCTCTGCTGTGGAAAAGTTGCCTCAGGAAATCTGATAATTGGTAATGTTAGTGGGAATTGGGGTCTGCCTATGACTTCCAGTAGGGTTCAATTCCTAATTCCCACCCCACTGCTGATAGAGTAACTATTTCTATTAATTTTTTAACATCTAATATATTACACAAAAAAGCAGAATGATCTAATGGTTAGCAGCAACCAAAACAATGGGAGGGGGGGAAACACACAAACCCCAACCAAACAGGAAGAACACTGTAGTGGCTTGTAACTTCATTTTATTTGCAGGTCACAGGTCACCTGCTATTTTCCACTAGAGGTGTGAATACTATGACAACCCTCATATATAAAGGTCCAGCCCTTATGAATATGATTTTTATTTTTGAGACACCTTTGGATCAGAACAGTGAACAGTCCTCTTTTGAACTTAATTTCTCAAATATTTCTTTTCAGCATAGACCATAGACTACAACATCAGTGAAACACAGACTATGAAAGGATATTTGCATTTGGGAGTAATGGCATGCAGATTCACAGGTCTGGGTGTCTGTTGAGAGAGAGAGTTAAATAGTACTCAGCACCAGGCTGAAAATAGGAGGCTGTGAAGTCTAAGGTCTTTGGTAAAAGTCTGAAGAAACATAGGAAATGTTAAGAATCCAGGTCAGCTGCACTGGTAGCTCACTCTGTTGCCTTCAGCTGGTCTCTGTCAGAAAAGCCACAAGGATCTCACCTGAAATGAGCTTTAGTGGTCCACACACGCATGTGAACACACACACAGTATCCAGTGAGACAATCATAAAATTTACCTAGCAAAAGGCACAACTGGCAGAAGATACCTAGCTGCTGCTTGAAAGATTAATGGAAAACCACCAATATCCTTCATGCCTAGCTTCACACAGCTTTGTTTGTTATTTATTATTTATGGGGCAGCTGAGAGAAAATTCTAGGATGATCGACCTCTATTTAGTGTGCACAAGAGAAAAAAAAATAAAAATAAAAAACCAAAAAGGCCATGTGCTCCTCTTGTATGAAAAAAAGGCTATAAGCAAACAGTTCACACACTAGTAGTTCTCATGCTGCCTATAGGATTCACACAACAGGTTAGTGTGAATTTGTTTGTCCAGAAACAATGAATTATTGTCCCTTCAATTCTGACAAGTGCGAAGTGCAAGGATAAAGGTCTAGAAATGCTATCACAAGACATATTTGAGCAGTGAAGATTTTAACAGGTACCCATGTGCTATGCTACTTCACTCTTCAGGTTGCACTCTTCATCTTACACCAAGGCTAGGCAACAACCTTTCACCAAGCTGCTTTGAGATTCAGGGAGATGAGGATGGGTGACTTTTACAAGAGGTGGCAAATGAAAGTTAAGGACTTGAAGAAAGCGTGTTATTAACCTACCGAAACTGGGACAGACACCTGAAATATGAAGAGAGAACAGGAAGGAAAATACTCCATAAGGACTTGTCTACTCACACAGGTTACACATTTATCTGGATCTTATGGAGGCATACAGTATTGTGACATCTCTCTCCTCACATTTGGATGGTTTTACGTATCACTCCTTGTTGTTTCAAAACAATAGTGAGAAAATGGGGGAAAATATGTTGTTAGTAAAAATTTCTCATCATTTCCAGGAATGTTTGCCTTTCCTGGAGGGAAAAGTTCCAACTACTATTTCAGTAACCCATCCTGTGACGCTACCAGTTTGTTTGGTCTTTCATTTAAGAGTCATACAACTAGTACTAAAATCCTCTTCAGCACAAAGACCAGCCATACAGCATAAAACTGTAACAAATGCCTACTAAGTCAGACCACTGGTCCATGTTGCATGATATAATTTTTCAACACAGAAAAAACAGACGCTATTTGGGAAGTCCATGTGAGTAAGGACCCATTCTTCTCTCCCTTCCCCTTGCTGGGGCTGTTAGAGGGCACCTCCTTGCCTAATGCCTCCAGTACTCATGAATGTGTCCTAATTCTTTCTGAATTGGCTGATAACATCTGCAGCAAATTCTAAAAGCTTGCTGTCCAATGAAAAGAAAGAAATATTTCCTTTCACTAACTTTAATCTGACCCTCTACTAATTTAATCACATAGCACAGGCTCACAGTTCCATACTCAGTGTATCCTCCACCTTCATTTTATCACAAACCTCAACCTTTTCTTTTCCACAATAAACAGGCCCAGATTTTTTAGTTTCTTCGCTCAAGGCAGCTGCTCCATCCTCTTGATCATTGTAGCTGCCCTTTTCTGTATCTTCTACTCCTTCACTAAATCCTTCTTGAGGTGCCGAGACCAGGATTCCCCATGGTACTCAAGACAGGAGCACATCAAGTTTGAATAGCAGAAAATCATGCCCCCTCCCCTGTTCTCAATAACCTTCCTGATGATGCTCAATCTTTTGAGGGCTTAATTGGCCATGCTGCACACGGAGTTGATTTTGACAACAGCAACTCTAATATCTCTTCTCTGAGTTTTAATGGCCAGTTTCAAGTTCAGCACCATGTAAGCATGATTTAGATTATTTGATTACTAATGAAAATACCTCAAGCATGTTTTGATACTATACCTAAAATTAAAATGCAAACCAGCCCTTTTTACAGTCCTTGGAACAGGGATTTATTTCATTCTTTGACAACTTTTATAGCCTAAAATCTGATAACTATTTTCAAGGAAAAATAATTGCCAATAGTCTTAGAAAACTAGTTTCGTAAGCATTTGCTTGGGCATCTGAAATACAGAAGGTTACTGTCAAAGAGGTCTGCTCACTTTTCAGGACTAAAATTTAAAGCAGACATCTTTCTAAGCTTGGCAATATCTCAATCTTATTTTTGTTTTGTTATGTATATAATGATTATAATTTATTATAAATGTAACATTATTCATTGAGAATTGATTGCATTAGGCAATCACAACTGTCACCATACAAAACATGTTATGAAGTTTTATACAATCAAATTAAATACTGGATGTTGAAATTAATTTTGACAGATAAATTTTAAGGATAAGGCCAAAACTGAAGCAGGTCATAGGATGAAATTGTGTGCTGAAGGTTGCTGTCAAATTATGAGTCCCACTTCTAAACTGTGGCATTTCAGGGAATTTTGCCTATTGTAAACTGGAGTTATTTATTGCCTCTGCAGATATTTTTACCAGTTCACTGGATTCTTACAGATGTGTATGGAAATCATTTGCCTCAGACTATTGCATTTACTTTAAGTGAACCTGGCTGTTTTGCTAAATCTGCTCCTTGTTTTCTACCAGGATGTTTTGGAAGTGGACTAGACTGCAGCCCCGCCGATTGCTACAAAAACAGCATTTACCAGACAGAGGAACTGATGCTTATGGATTTGTGCCAAAAACAATTGACCTGGTTATCCTGACTGGGTAAATATCAGAATATCAGCTGTAAAGAGTCTGAGAGAAGTATATTCATGTCTTGGTTCTAAAATCCTGTTCATTGATACTTTTGCCAAATGGAATGAAAAATAAATATACAGAATAGTCACTGTAAAAAACCACTGGACACTTGTTTTACACTGTGTAAACTGCTGAAATATTCTTGGACCTTGATTCTTTGTATGAATTCAGTCTACTGAAATGTGTATGAGCTAAAGTCACCTGTTGGAAATCACTGCACAGGGTGGAGAGAAGATTACGTAGCTTAAAGAAGCACTGTTAGGTTTGATAGCCCCAAAAGGAAACACCTAATCATTTTAATTTCATATTTCCTTAGTCTTGAATAATTTCCTACCTCCCTCTGCATGTAACAACAACTTGCCTCCTATCTCCGCTACAGAGAGCCTAAGCACGTCCAAGATATGTAAGTGAAGGCTTGCAAGGAAATTCTCCTGCCTCTGCATCTTCTGCGCTGGGACCTTGGACTCCTGCCATTTCAGTACTCAATGTTGTATGTCTGGCAGGTATGTCATACTAGCTCTCATACAGAGGACTGTGACTTCTCACCAGTCACAAGTGGTGTTCCCC
>NW_010229551.1:0-1353 GCF_000690775.1 Eurypyga helias
GAGGCTTGCGGGCACATCCAGCTCCTTGGCGCTACCCGACTCGCAGCCCTACCAAAACCCACCTGAAGGTGTGTGAAAGCGCCTCTGCCGAAGGACAGGGGCCTGAGGGCCCTTCACGTGGGTTCCAGTTGTTACTGGTTCACCCAGGACACCCGCTGGCTGCCCACCCTGGCCGGGATGTCTGTGGAACTAACGGCTCTGCAGCTCCTTGGATATCCGTGTGGGCACATCCGAACACGGGCGACACCGGACTCTTTCCTCCCCCAGTTCCCTCAGGGTCCCAGTGTGCCACGACTTGTTATAAAGAGGAACCAGGGCCTCGGTGAACCCTTTAGCCCATTAAATGCTCGGATGGCGGTTATCCTCCTGCAGATTACCAACATCGTTACTTCAACCGTTTCTCTTTAGCATCGTCCCTAATTACGGCTGGAATGGAAAGTATTTCACTCCCACTCTCAGGTAGAACATTATCCATCGTTGTCCCGTCCCAGCGCAGGAATATTTATTGTACAGAGCAGGAACATTTGGTGATGTGCGCCGAGACACAGAAACCTGGGGCAGGTGCCCAGCAACTGCACTTCCTTGGATCCTCTGCTCCTGGGGCATCCTGCCCTGGGCTCAACAATTCCAGAAACGCACAGGAAATCCAAGAGGGTTCGGAAAAGAGCCGTGAGTGAGTTAGGGCTTGCCAGCGGATCCTGGCAGTAAGGACCTTGGAGGGGTGGTGGCTGGGCACGCCGTGGTTGACCCCAAGTGCAGTCGTAGGTGCCCGTTCTTCGGTCCCAGCTGCCCAGGGCGGGGAGCGTTGGCAGCACTGGTGGCACATGGAATAACCCCTCCCCGTCCTGGTACCCACGGCTGGCCCTCAGCTGTGCCTTGCCCAACTCGGGGGGCACGCTGCAGTTGGTCCAGCACCGCCGGCTGCTCCCAGGGGTACAACTACACCCGGTGGCTGGAGACAGAAGCTAGGCAAACACCTCAGAAATGAGACATTTTTAACAGCAAGCGTAATTAATCTACTAGTTAATTGCATCTTAGGATAGCTGATGAGGGTGGATGTAGATTTCTTATCTCTGGCTTTTGTAAAAATCTCTGCCCTAGCCCAGGCCAGAATTCATCCGGCGTGTCCTCAGCCCAGGTCCCAGAGAGATCCGACTGCTTAATCACGGATCTAGAATCCGGTGCCTTGTCACGCTGGTCAGGCACTGTCACCGCCGGGATGTGTTTGGCCCCAGGGGGATGGAACAGCTTCACGTTTCCCCTAAGAGCACTGACACCTCACCCATGTCCCTGCCTGCCCCTTGTTCCCTTGTTTTGTACCCGCTGGTTTGCACCGGCGCCCTCAGCTCCTTC
>NW_010229552.1:0-4586 GCF_000690775.1 Eurypyga helias
GGGGGGGTCTCGGCCAGGGCCCTGCCCCACTCGGGTGGGCAGCCAGGGCTCGGCCTGACTTTGTTTTCCTCAGGATTGGTCCGAAGGAGGAGTTTTTCCACTGTTCGAAGTGCAATTTATGCCTAAGCTTGAGTCTTCGAGGAAAGCATAAGGTGAGAACACAACTCTGTTTCTTAAAAGAATCGCTGGAAAACGAAAAGTGACAGTGCCTCGGCTCTGCGCAGGGCCATACGGACCGGGAGCGGCAGGGTCTCGTTCTTTCAGCGCACCTAACAGCACCACGGAGTGCTTCCGGGCCGGCTTCGCCAGCAGCTGGAGCTGTAGGAAATACACCTCTCTGTTTCCTTTTCTCCCTTTAAAAGGAGCTGTCGGTCGCGGATGCGAGGGCGTGTGAGTCTGAGCTCCTGTTCCTGCCGCAGAGCTGGGCTGCTGGCTGCCGAGGCCGCTCTGGGGGCACTTGTGTATACTTTCAAGCTGTTTGTTTTTAAAATTCCTGTTAATTCTCAGATTTTCAAACCTAAATGTGAACAGTAACATTTCCTACACCTTTTTTTTACCATTCTGAAGGAATTTTAGACAAATGCAGATAACCACACAGTAGGGTAACTTCTTTTTTTGTTTGTTTTTGTCAAGTGTATTGAAAATGTCTCCAGGCAGGACTGTTCAATATGTTTGGAGGTGAGCTGCTTCTCTTCATTCCTTCGATTTGTGTGCGCCTCTCTTTGTTTTTTGACTGTGTGTGAATTAACTTCCACGTCTTTTGTCTGGTACTTACCTTGAAACAGGATATTCACACATCACGTGTGGGAGCTCACGTTCTGCCGTGTGGTCACCTTCTTCACAGGTAAAGCATTGCACTCGAGAGAAGGGAACAGCTGCTGCCTTGCCTGTGGCATTTATTCAGCATCACCACAGGCCGGTTTAGTCTGCATCTGCTATCTACAGCTGGTTTCTAAGGGACCCACACAGTAGGGGATAGTCTCTGTTTCATCAGAAATAGTCTTTAAAAAGGTGGCTTTCCTTCCACGGGAAATTTTGGCAGTGGCAGAGCAACCTGTGTACGGTTCATTTCTAAATTTCCTTCTGTTACTGCTTAAATGTCACAAACCCTGTGGAGAAGTCCCTCCTTGGTGCAGGCAGCAGTTGCACAGTAGCTTTGAAGAGGTCTGCGGCAGCTCTTCAGTTAAGTTTTAGATTCTTTCCTTAAGACAGCACCCCAGGGAAATGGAGTGCTGTGCTGCAAAAATTGCTGCCTGTTGGGATTTTAAAGCGATGTGATACGTAGCGCTGGGTGCCTTTGGAGGAATAAGGATGTTTCCCTTCTGTTCTCCGTTCCTGCTTCTGTTACAGACACAACCTTTTGTTGAGACAAAAAGAGAACTCTCTTGGTTCTCTTGTTTCTCCCCCTGTTGTCTCCATGCACTAAGTGAATGGAGACTGAATCTTCCTTCAGTGCCTGTCCATTTTAAACTACCTTGTGAGGCATCATGCTCCTTTTTTTCAGCAACCTTGAACCACACAATCCTTGTCACGGCGTTGACTCTGTTCCCTCTGTTAGATTAGAAAACCTTAGAATGGAATCAGATATGCTTTGTCTCTGGATTTTTGCCTGAGTACCCGGTGATTTCACTGGGAAGCATCTTCCCACTTGGGCTCAGTATATTTTTTAACTTTTGTTAAAAGCTGTGTGCCTTTTCCTTTTGTGCAGTCCAGATGTGCTACCAGTCAGTAACTGCCACCTTCTTGCTGAACTTGCCGTTGTGTTTTCTTTTCAGAACGTGTTACGAGGGCATGCTAAGGGAGTAAGTATTGCTAAACATCTCTTAATATTGTTGTAGCCCAAACAGATTGCTTCAAGAGGCCAAGGTCACGATGCCAGTCCTGTACCAAATAACTTAAAGCCAACTCCTAAAGGGATAAGGGGGGTTTCAATTTCCAATTCTGTTTGCAAGAACCTCTTGATTCGTGGTGTTTCTCTCTGACTGGTATGATCAGAAACTTGTCCTTTTGGGTGGGCTTTTGTTTCGTGGCCCCACTCCATCTTCTGATTTAGACTCTTCTCTCCCCTTTCTGCCAGAGGTTACAGGTGTCCCCTGTGCATGCACTCGGCTTTGGATATGACCCGGTACTGGCGTCAGCTGGATGACAAAGTAGCGCAGACTCCTATGCCCACAGAGTATCAGAACATGATGGTGAAGGTAAGAGATGAGGCTGGCCCCGGTGTCTCTTCTTGGCAGATCTGTGCCTTTGTGGTACCAGCAGTAGAGGGCACGAGGGACTCGTCCCGGATCAGAAGTCAACCTGACGGTTAGGGAGTGATGGAGAAACCTTGTGCAGAGGCTTACAGTATTCATCTGCTGGGTTTATTGACGCAAAAAAAGCAACCCCCACATGCGCTCCAAAAAAACCAACCCCAACCTCAAAACCCACCACCTTTCAGTGTTGTAGTATCACCCAGCAGAGAAGAGGCTTGGTCTTGGGAAGGATCTCGCTTTCTCCAGTAGCTTTAGGTGCTGTCGTAGTCAAAAGCGGGAACATTTGTTTAACAGCTTGGAGCTTTGTGTTCCAGACAAAATGTGGTGGGTTTTTTGCAAACATACTCAGCTATTGGCTGGGCCAAGGCTGGCATGTAGAGATGACTTCTGTTCCTTTGTGTCAACCCGGAAGTGTGGCACTGGTCGCTGTTGGCAGGTGACGCTGAAGTCAACAGGGCTGGTCGCTAAGGTTTCAGTTGGCATCTGTTACGCTTTAGACAACCCATCCTACCAACTCTTGGAGTCAGGGTATTTGGGAAAAATGCCTTCGCTGAGTGTTTTGAGAAGAACGCTCGCTCACATGTCTTGCACGGCAGGCTGGCTAATGTCGGTGGCTGCTGTTAATCTGCTGTCCTTTCTCTTGGGGCTTTCTCTGGTGGTTTCCTGCATCCAGAGAAGGCAGCAGAGCATGTGTGTCCCTGACTGGGGCAGAAAGTCACCTTGCCATGCTAAAAGTTAATTCTCTGTGATAGTGCAGTGTGATCTGAGTAGTTACAAATGGAAAAGTTAAGTCGGCCCGACTGTCTTTAAAAGGAAGACATTGTCTGCTTTGTCCCCTGATGGCAAACCAGTTCTGTGGTTGCTAGAAGCGTGGCTGTAGTATGTTGTTGAGTGTTCTGCTGATGCTAAAGCCTCTCTCTCTCTTTTCTCTCTGTGTAGATCCTTTGCAATGACTGCAGTGCACGGTCTACGGTGCAGTTCCATCTCCTAGGCATGAAGTGCACAAACTGTGGATCGTACAATACTGCCCAAGACGGAAGATGCCAGCTGTCTTTGGAGGAGCAGTGACCAACATGCATGTTCCATTTGGCTGGACAAGGAAGAGACCATCCATTTAAAAAAAACAAAAAACAAAACAAAAAACCCCACCAACCCACATGTCAGTAAAAAAATATTCAGAGTTGTCACAGCACCAGTGAAATGGTTACAAGGTGTAGTTAATGTTGGTGCAAAGTAGTTTTGCTAATTGCCCCCGTTCCTTCCACCTAGGGCACAGTGCAGTCAGACCCTCCAGGAAATTCCCCACCAAGCAGTGCGATGCCTGACGAAGGTTAGTTTCCAGAGAGAAAGGCACCCTTGAAAAGATCATGGCAACGGGGCGTGCAGAGTATTTTTTCAAACTGGGAGGAAGTGGCAGCTCTGTGTGTGCAGGGGAATTTGGGTGCCTGATGCCAGCAGGGCTCATCCCACGGCCGCCCCTGCAGCGGGTCTTGCTCGGAGGCTGCTGCTGCTCAGACTGCTCCAGCCCTGTGCTGACTGCCAGCAGCTGGGCACAGTGGGCTTAGCTGCCCAGAAACGGGATTTAAAAAGTTGAGGTGGTGCCACTTAGATGTTTTCAAGGGGCTGCACTTGAGTGTTCCTGCTCGAGAAGTGACTTCCCTCTGCCTTTAAAAGGGGACGGAGGGTTACACGAACTGTAAATGGGATAAAAACATGTCAAATGACGTCTTTGAGATGAATCTGAGGAATGTTGTTTTTCTGTATTATTAAAGCAGTTACAGTCCTTCTTCCAAAGGGGAGGGGTGGAGGGGGGGAGGTCTCTCAGTCAGCACTTGAGCAGCCCGCTGATGGCAAATGCCGGGTTAGACGCCATTTCCATAGGCAGTGGCTGGAAAAGCAGCAATGGCACGGGGATGTGCTGAGGGCATACAGCATAGCTGTGGAAAGGAACAAACAATAAATTCCTTCTTCTATGAAAAATGCCAGTAGTGAATGGATTGTCAGAAGGGGGCTGGGGAGCTGTGTGTAGCCCTCACGGGTGCCAACATCGGGGCAGGCTGTCTGCAGGTGCGTGTGGCACTGTCCAGCTGGATGATGAGTGCTCTGGGTTGGTGGCAGAGGTGCCGCCACCTTCTCTGTAGCCAGGTGATGACACGCTCCTTTGGGTTCCTCGCAGGCAAGTCTTGTGCGACACGGGGATGTCCTCGGTGCTCTCTCTGTGAGCGGGGCTCGGGCCTGGCTTCGTCGGCACCTGGTAGCTGTTCCCTTCAGAAGGTGGGGAGGTCTTGAGAACATTTACCTTGACATCCAACCTGGACAGGCTGGAGAGGT
>NW_010229553.1:0-2453 GCF_000690775.1 Eurypyga helias
GGAGGGGGATTGTAATTAGTATTTTCAGAATGATGTGGGAGTCGCTGCAGGCGAACTCCAGGTTCCCCTTCGGCACTGGTCACCGGGAGGGACAAGCCCCTTTGGCCAGGCGGAGCAGGCGGGACACGTTTTGTTCAGTAGGAAAAAATCTGTGAAACACAACTCCCCCCTTTTCCTCCCTCTCTCGGAAAACAACTTGATTTTCTCTCAGAGAGTGCGGCATTCTGATTTTTCCCCTGAGCGACAACAGATGGATTTGAAAGAAGTCTCCTCTATTACAACAATATTTCAGTCCCTAAATTGTTCCTTCCCCTTTGGAAAACCAGGCGCTGATTTTATCCAAGGCAGTTTCTCCTTTGCAGCTCTAGAATCGATGTCCTGGTTGCTGAACTCCTGCGGTTTACCTGCCGGTTTTCTCGGCTTGAGGGGTGCTCTGTCTCACCGTGGAGTCACCCTGCAGCCAGCCTGGTCACAGACCCAGAGCTGGGGAACCGTCCGACCATCCCTCTGGCCTCCAGCGGCCAGAGGAGTAGGCCTGGAAGCGAGCGCTTCCTTGCGATGTTGAAACATGAAATAACAGCAGCGCAGTGCATTATCCGCCCCTGACAAACACTTGGAATACCTTCCTTAGACTCTGGCAACACTCCTGCAGCTTGTCATGCCAGTAAGACATTTTTTAACTGAAGTGGAATTGAAACATTAACTCAGTTCCCAGAGGGGGTAGTTTAGTCGTCTAAGCATCACGTTTAAAACACCCAGACACTTTCAGCCCTGCAAGATCCACTGAGCCACTCACCGTTCTGAGACAGGACTTTCATACCATTGACTTGGTATGTTTTCTTTCACATGAGATATTGCAGAACCAGTAAGTGCACCTTGCAGCAATTTCTGGGTAAAGATTTCTCCTTTTTAGCTGTACACAAAAGGAACAAAGGGAACTTTAAAAATTCCAACCGTCATTTTTTCTGCTCACCTCTGCATTGTTTATTGGAGCACCACTGGTCATCACCATGATGACCGCGTTTTAGGTGGCAGCCCACTGCATCGGGGAGCAAACTCTACCTCGGTCTCTCAAGACAAAGCCTCAGTTTTCCATCAGCTACATTTCCTCCGCCAGCTCTTGACACTGGTTGAGCTTGTCCCTGTAGCAATTGCTTTTAAGTGGTTAGGCAGGCTGTGTATGTCATTTGTAGAGTAATCTGAAATCCTTTGGAATGAAAAATATAATGTAATATAATGTTATATCGTGAACCAGACACTCAGCATACTTCTGTTGGCTTGAGACCTGTTCCACATGAGGATGTGAGTGTTAAATATCCTCCAATGACATCCTCTGACATAGTCTTCAAAACTGACTTTTCTTACAATAAATTATAATAATTTTCTTTGTAATAATTGACTTCATCCTGATCTACAGGATTTTCATTTGTTGAGTTTTGCATTTTAAAGCCTCACTCAACCAAATGGGGCAGCCCTTTCTCCCACAGATGACTCTGTCAACACGACGAGATAAACAAGGTTGGGACTTCCAAAGGAACCCAAGTCTCCCGTATCCGTCTAACATCAGACATACCAGCCTCAATCTCTTCCCATGCCACAGTATCTCCACTCATCACACTGCTGTTTGGTGATAAAGGAAAAACAGGCTGCTCAGAAGTCAGGATAGTCCTGATGGGAGGAAATGCGTGATTTGAATTTTGATTTAATGGCCAGATTGTAGCTTATTTTTAGTAAAAAACATGGTAAGAAAAATTCTTAGAAATGCCTTTACTTAAATACATTGCCTCAACAGGCCAAGGCCAGAGCCATGTGCCCAGGTCTGAGAAGCCATGGTCTCGTTCTCTGCCTGATGGGTATCCCGGAGACCTGCTGGAAGGCACAGTGACTACTGTATTTTCCCAACTTCTGGCAATACACTTCCTTTAGGGCTGTGTCTGCTACCTAAAGGTCTTTTTCCTGGATATATTGCTGACATCACACCTCTTTTCTGGTGCAGTCCTTACTGGTTACCAAGCCTTGCCATATCCTTTTCTCTGTTTTCCCCCCGGAGGGTGAATGACAGGTCAGAGGGGCTGGTGGGGAGGAGGAGGAAGAGCTGCACAGAGGTATCTGATCTTCTGGCAGAAGAGCAACAACTGTTCTCACAGGGGTCTCTGTGGACTGAACTCAGACAAAATGTCTGTATTCCATTTTTAAACCAAAAAACCCAAGCCAAATAAAAAAACCCAGCAACAAATATAGTTTTGCAGCTCAGTTTTGCCTTCACCTGCTAGGTTTGCTTGTGCTTCCCTGCCTCTAAATAATGCCACTTCGAGAGTGGCAGCTGTGCTTTTTGAGAGTAGCCTGGCATTTTCTGTAATTATTCATTCTCACAAGAGGAAAACTCATCTTGTGTTGTATTTGCTGTGTTTTCTTTTCCTCCAACTAGTTACAGCATTCCTTTACGTGTAGGG
>NW_010229553.1:2479-10437 GCF_000690775.1 Eurypyga helias
TTCCTGAACGTCTGTCGCACATCAATTAGGTCAGCAGCAGAGTAGTGTCTTTCAATACCGTGATTTTAATTCTATTTGCATATATCGGGAAGAAACCAATATGGCTAGTTAGGCTTCCATGACGTTTGGATTTTGCAATTGGCCATGTTTTTCACGTTTGACAGCCTGGCTTCACAGCAGAGTGACAATGGAAATATGTTTAAACAAAAAGATTGAAGAAAAAAAGCCTGGTTTAAATGTGTCGCCTGTGTCCCCCCTTCTTTTTTTTTGTTGTCAGACAACACGAGCGTGATAGTTATACAACAGTCTGAGTATAATGAACTAATCCTCCAAGACCAAAGCTCCAAAGGCTCTGTGATTATTTTCAAACTGCCTGCCAAGATCCCCAACTATGATAATTAATGAACTTTAACATATGTGACAAAAATCCTAATTGAAATAGGAGGGGTGCAGGGAGCATTAATGGAACGAAACTGATTTTTTTTTAAGTATCAGGTTCGAACCCTCCAATTTCATCTTTAATTGTTAGTTTGAGGGGATAGCCTTGGGAAGTTCAGTGACATTCATGGAACAGAGGCGTTGTGGAGGACGGTGGCGAGAGACGATGCCTTCCTGAGACAGCTTTCAAAGAAGTCGCCTATCTTGCAAGGCTTCTGTCTGTTTTTTGCAGACTCAGGGCCTAGGAAAAAAAAAAACCAAACAGACCAGAAATGGTGAAAAGCATAAGGAGATGAAACAGCTTGGGCATACTTCACAGAGTAGGCAGGAGAGGCAGGAATAGGATACAGCTGTTCTGATGCCGAAGCCCAAGGCGCTACCCTTCAGGCCTTACTGACTCTTACCCTTTCAGTACGCCCATTCATATTCACAATGGAAATGTGATTGCAACAGTGATTAAAACCAAGTTATTTTGGGTGAGTTAGAAAAAGACTAATCACATAAATAAATGATAAAGAGGAGTTCTTGCTTGAATGTGTCTGGAATTTTTTTCTTCTCTTTTCTTCTCTTCCCTACCCTTCCCTTTTCTTCTTTTCTTTTAACATGATCCAAATGTAGAGGAGGATCTCATAGAAGAGAAAAGCCACTATTGATATGCACAAGGCCTCCAGCAACCTGAGTTACTTCCAAAGTTGACCTGTCTTTGAGTGGGAGGTGGGAGCAGAGGACCTCCAGAAGTCATTTCCAGTTGTTAATGGGTTCATGCTGTGGACAGGCTGCTGCTGTGTGTGCAAAATGGATCTAGATCCAGTTCCTCCCATTTCATATTAATGGGCGAAGAATTGGCTGTGTGTTTATGCTTGGGTCAGGAAATTGAAAAATATGAAACAAAATCTCACAGTTTTCCAATCACCTTTCCCTTTTACTTATTTGCTTAAATAAAACCTGAAGGAAAAAAAAAATGACCTTTACCATTGTTTTTCATTTGCTTTCAATCAGAAAATGCAATACTTCCAGCATGTAGAATTTGCTGATATTTAAAGGGATTCTAGACGTAGTCCCTTAACTGAAGAAAAAATATTACCTTTTATAAACTACTCTGGAGCAAATTCCTTTTCTAGTACCCCATATTAATTTAGAAATCCTTAAGACCAGAGGAAGATTTCCTTCAGAACCGTTGCATATATTAAAGACGGGAGCAATGCAAATATTTTGTTAAATGTTCTACTGTCTTAGGCTGAAAGTTAAGAATGCAGTTTGACTCCAATAATATACAATTTAAATTATACTTGGAAATAAAACATTTTTCTCTTCAGGACTGAAGAGTTCCAGGTTCCCTCAGATTATTTTAGAGGATTAGAAAACCCAGGAGTGAGAAGCAAAATAAAAATGCAATGCTGCACGAATAGTCGTATTCCTTGGAAGAGGAGCAAACGCTACTATTAAAGAAAAGTTTAAAAGAAAGGCAGAAAACAAGCCCAGTTCCTTGGCATTCTTTGCCTGCCATCACTTACATTTTCTCCAGCAAAAGAATTGAATCCTCAGCGAGTATGCAATTACTACTGCCATTTGTACTCTCCTGGAGCCCGGAGGTCTCCGTCAGGGACTGGGCCCTATTGTGTACGGGCTGTACAAACACACTGGAGAGCTCATTGTAAAACTCTCCTACAGCAACAGCTAAGCAGAATATGAGAAACAACTGGAGAGCAGATGAGGGGTGGTACGCAGTCGGAGGGAGGTGATTATGATCACAGCTGAAGCAGCAGTCGGTGCAGCCACAGACGAATCGTTGCTGAAGGGCTTTTTGGCATTTATTCTGTGTGGCCGCCGTTGGGTTATATTAGGGCTTTTGGGATTTTTTTCTGCGTGGCCGCCGTTGTGTTATATAGCCGCCAGCACCGCAGTGAGTGAACGTCTTTAATATGTTTATCTTCGCTCTCCCTCCCTGCGAGAGGAAAGCATTAGCCTCGTTTAACACAGCATCCACATAGTTAGCTCGGTCGGGGTACCCCACCCGACGAGGAGCAACGCAGGCAGATTCCCTCCCTCTTTCCTTCATCCCGGCCCCACCGGGTGCGGGAGCTCCCAGCTCACCTGCCAGAGGGGAGACCTCTGCATGACCCCACGTGCTGAGGTGTCCCAACCCCAGATCCCCCCAGCCCACCAGCTGCACGGAGCTCTCGGCCCGGCTGTGGCCCTGGGCGCTGTGCACTGGCCGGGGCAGGGCTAAGGCAGCGGTAACGCCAGCACCAGTCCTGACGCTCAACCAGACCAGCCCCATCTATTTGCACATTATCACAATCCTGGTATTTAGATAGCAAAGGCAGTGGGAAAACACGGTGACTGCCTCTATCTTTCCCTTCCCTTGTTCTATCTCGGAATGCATTTGAGAAAATTTAGTATATACACATTCGTATCAACAGCTCCAAGGGTTGTGCTTTTTTTGGTGGTTTTGTTGTTTTGTTTTAAATAAATGGCCAAACCCTGGGAAGCTTGATAAACCACTTATTTGCCTGATTTGCGAGGCAGGTAAAACATGAAACCAGCCTGCCCTCAAGGTCTCCAATAATTTCCAGTGCTTACTGTTTTGAAACACAGCTGAACGAAAATCTTGTGAATATATGCTAGGTATGGGCTCACTTGCTGGAATACTCTTCAGTTTAATTTTGTCTGTCTGCTTTAAATTTTAATAACTGATTAACTTCTTAAATATACAATGCAGATTAATTGACTCTATGGTTTAACTACCAAAAAAAAAAAAAAGAGGCATAATCAATACCCCTTATCCAATTTATTAGGCCTGCGTGACATTTAGGTAATTAGTAAGCAAAACATACAGATCAAAAGAGCAGAATAATATATTATCAACAGCAAAAGCGACTCTGTTTTCTTTCCCAAGTGAAGTGGTATTAAAATAGCTTTAAAGAGATAAAAATAGAAAGTTTGGCAGATGCATTTTGCCCTGTGTGCACTGTTGAAACCCTGAGCTTTCAAGGCCATTTCAAAGGTTTAATATCATAATTTAAGTCTCTTATTCCACATCGAATAGGAAAACAAACACAGAAAAAACTGAAAACTTCAAGCTAATAAATAAGACAGAGGGTTCTTCCCATGCTGTTTGCAGCCAGACCATATTCCCATTGAAACTGGGAGTCCAAATGTACGCTTTTGTGGACGTTTGCCTTTCCTCCAAACTCCTAACTATCCACTTAAAACTATTATAACACCCGTTTCACACACAGGAGTATATCGAAAACCTTCTACTGCTGTTGGTTGGTTCCTGAAATGCTCCTTTTTCATTTACCACAACCAGGTGCAGAGTTACCAGCTATTGCTGCTGTGGGTGATGGTTTGTCGCATCGCCCTGGCAGCGCCTTGCGCGTCGCGCCTAACGCTGAAACGCGAGTTGGCACCGAGTGACAGAACAAAGCAAGCTGTGCCCCTAGGCCAGGCCTCCTTGGTTACTCCATCTGGTCTTCCCGCGCCCCTTTCCTGTGCGGCCTGCTGTACAGAGGGTGATTTCGTGCAAAACAGAGCGTGGCAGTCTGATGATATATAAAACTCTGTGTGGCTGTCACCAGCTTTCTCACCGGCATGTAGGGCCTCCGAGTCTTTTCATTAGGGCTAGGGCAAGTGCGGCGTGCTCCTGCTCTCCAGGGACACCCAACGCTTCACCCCGTTGTTCGATACCTGCGCCTGGCACGCCGGCCCTCGGTGAACGGCTCCAGAAAGCTGTGGTTGGGCGAGTTGCGGCTCAGTTTTTGCCTTTTATCGCACACAGCACTGAGTACCGCGCTGCGTTTTATGTTCTGGAAGACTACCAAACCTTCTGCTTTATGCTGGCCAGAGGACTGGAGGCTGAGACACAAGTGTTGCTCTGTTCTGCATTGGCTCACTTTCTAGGAGTGATGTTTTTATAAGGAAATACAGAAAAAATAAAAAGTATTTCTCTGGAGAAGCATGGAACGACGTTTTAGTTTCACTTTCTGCACTCTATTCAGCAAATTGGGAGTTTTGTTTGGGCTTGCTCAAAGCAGGAGGAGTTAATAACTCCCCTGCTTGTTGCTCCACCTTACGTTTGCCAGAGAGGAAATATTCCTAACACCCAATGTTTGTGTGTGCCAGCCCTCATGCTGGCCCTAAGCATCTTGGCAGAGATACTACCAGTTTATGTCTGTGATATTTCTGCAAACACAGAACCTTCAAAAGCCTCCATATATTCGGCTTTATTTGGATTTACTACTTTCCTGGAGGTGGAGTAACCTGGGGTTCCTTATTTCACCTCTTTGCACTTTGCACTCTGTATACTAGGCAAGGGTGACAGAGTAACTCCTCCCTCACAATCACACAAACAGAGACATTTGCATTCATTGAGCAAGATCTCATGGCAGGGTATCAGAAGACTAGTCAAATCAGGAAAACAAACAGAGCAAACACAAGTGAAATCCTAGGTTTGCTGGAGAGGGACTTTTTAAAAAGACCTGTATTGACAGGATAAGTGGCAATGGGTTTAAGTTAAAAAAGAGTAGATTTAGAATGAACATCAGGAAGAAATTCTTTCTCGGGAGGGTGGGAAGGCAGTGGAACAGGTTGCCCAGAGAAGCTGTGGATGCCCCATCCCTGGAAGTGTTCAAGGCCAGGCTGGATGAGGCTTGGAGCAACGTGGTCTAGTGGAGGGTGTCCTTGCCCATGGGACTAAGTAATCTTTAATTTCCCTTCCAACACAACACATTCCATGATTCTATTCTATGATAATTGGGCACCTTTCTAACTGCCCGGTGTCTGTAGGTAGAATACCTAAGGGGCTCTTCAGGCTTTAAAACTGCAGGTTTTAGGATAGCTGCTAACACTACCCAGAGACTGTGCCATGTAAGAGCCTTTTTTCGTGCCCTACTGAAATATCTTTGGAGTTTGCATTTTAGGTGTAAATGTGACTTTTCCTGACAGTTCTCTGGAGAAGGCTTACCAATCCTCCGGGGTATTGAACAGTGATTTCCTCCCTGACCTGATCATTTGGGCAGATGCGGGTTGTGCGAAACATTATGAAGGAGTCTGAGAGTGTGAAAGTTGAAAAGCTTTGTCTCCTTTGATTTAGCTTGTTTAACCCATGACTGCCTCCCGTCTCCACCTGGGCAGGGCCTTTTATCTGGGTTATGGACAGGTTGCTGGTGAGCAGGCCAGGCACTGATTACACAGACTCACTGAAAAGGGTGAGACTGCGGCAATTTTTTTTACAAAGGAAGGATACGTGACATGAAGAACCCTTGTGACAGACTGAAGCCTAGTGTGAGCTTTAGGGGTGCAAAGCCCTGTATAATACAGAGCCTTTAACATGTTCAGATGTTTTGAAGAATTGTTTTCCTTCTTCAGTCCTTTGTTACTTCTGTCACATTGCCACCGGTGGCCAAATGTCATTGTGTAACTACTGACTCATTTCTGTCAGGTTACTCTTTAATGTCTCTATTTTTCATCTGGTTCTATTCTGGGAGTAAAATGCTATCTACTAGTTCAGAAGAAAATAAACCCCAAGATTTGTAGATGAATAACAGATGAATTGACTTTCAAATTTTTGACTCAGAAGTGTAAATGATTTTTAATTAAATCTAAATACATTTTCCCTCATCTTCTTTCCATTCACTCTTTCTAGAATCAACCAGTTGCCCACATCATGTTCCTTTTCATTTTTTTTGCATCTGATGCTTATAAAGCTGCAAGCTTGAGGCCTGGCTGTACTACAAGTATCTTAGGCATTACAGAGAGCAAAATAAAAATGGCCTGGTGAGCAGGTTTAGTAGAGTTGGGATGTTTTAGTGCCATCTGCTATAGTTAGCATCCAGAAGCAATACATCTGATAATTCGGTAGTCATAGTGAAATCTAACTGTACTTTGATTTTACAGATGCAAATCTTTTGGTACAACACAAGATTGTAGACCTTCTGGTTCAGGGCCTCGTCTAATCAAGTTGTACACAGTAGTCAAACGGTGGGAGCACCAAGGCACTTCATCCAATATTACATTAATGTTAGGGGTAGGCAGAATTCTGACAAGTTGTTATTAAAAACATACTTACCGCAGTAAATATTCCGTCAAGTCTTTCCTCTTCCCTCAAGGCCTGAAATGTAGGATGGGGGTAATAACATGAACTGATGTACCAGCATGAGGTAATGGTGGCTCTTACGCCTTTTTAAGCACCTGTCCATGTGTGGCGAAAGCTCTCGACACGACAAAGCAATTCAAACCTCTTTTTTCCTCTCAAGTTAAAGACAGTAATTTTTTCTAACCAGAAAACAAGTGCCATTTCAGGCTGATGGCACTAGAAGCTAAAGCGTCGCTTCAGCTGTCCTTGGCATTAGTGAGTTTCCTGCAGCGGAAAGCGATAGGCTGTGCCAATGCAACGAGCCTAACTAGTCCTGGCAGCCTCAGCTGCTTCGTGGGGTGACTCTATCGCTAGTCGGCGAAGGTTAAACCTCTTTGCGAACCGCCGCAGCGCCACGCTCTTAGAGCACCGCTGGACTGTAATTCAAGTACTCACCGTCTGAGAAATACAGAACTTCAAAATAATCAGGTCTTCTCTTGTGTGGGAGAAAACAACATTTTCCTACTTCACTGCCAGAACCAGGCTATACTGCACTCTCCTGCTCAGCTTGACAGTGGCGATTATGGGCTTTCTAAAACACACAGAAAATTCAGTTAATTTCATTATAAGTATTAATACAACTTGCTCCTGTTCTTTCCAGATTTTGCAATAGATGCTCTAAGGTTGTCAGCAAAACAAAATGTTCAGGCATGTCATAACGAGACTTTTTTGTTATCTAAGAGGTAGCACGCTCGCAGTCGTCTCTTTCGTTCAGGTATTTTATCAAGACTGAATATTGATAAACTACTGTATAGCTCAGCAAACAGAAAAAAGGAACAAAGTACCAGCCACCTGATCTCAATTCAGCTTTAATTAGATAGCCATCCTTTCTAACAGTTATTCCCTAAGACAGGTTTCTGCTTAACATGTACCAGACACTCGGGATGAAACATCACTGGTATTCATAAAGATGTTTACTCCCATTTCACGGTCTGCAATGTCCTTTCCGCACAGCAGTCACACGGGAACTTTTACTGCATTCAAACACGTTGGAGGATCCTATTGGTCATGATACTGGGAAAGGAAATGCATTGGATTATGCTGTGGTCTGCTAATAACCTGTCTTCCAGCTTTTAGACATTGTTTGCAGTGTATCTTGTACGTACAGGGCTCCAGCACTCCGCTAGAAGTTGGTGTTGTATTTTTAGATCTTATTTTTAAAATTACAAATGCTAGACAATCCAAGCACTTCCAGTGGCATTCTGAGGCTTAAACTCGATCTCCTCGTAGCTGTCATTCTTTGTTCCCTTTACTTGCTGTGTTTTCTTTGTTTTTAAGAGTGTGTGGGTATGCAGAAAAGGGTGATTTTATGCTGGGATTTGCTTTTGTTTCTTAGCATATTGGAAAATACACCCTGTGTGTGTATGTATATGTGTATATATAC
>NW_010229554.1:0-9241 GCF_000690775.1 Eurypyga helias
TCTATGATTCTATGATAAGTGTGAACTCAAATCCTCCTGTGCTATCATTTTACAGGGATGGCAACTTTGGGCAAGCCAGTGAAACAATCAGATGGAGATACAAACCACTGCAGAGAAATTCCCAGGAGCCCATCTATCAGTCCCCTAACCTGCTGGTTGACAGCTGAAGAAGGGCAGTTCTAGTTTCTCCAGCTACAAACAAGGGCAGTGTTGTGAGCTCAGCTCCCATCCTTTCTTTCCCTCCTATTTCTGATATTCACAATCACATCTCATTAAAAGCTTCAGAACATTCATACACTTAAAGATATACAGATGTTGATACTGATGTCTCTGTAGCCTGTATTCACAATTATCCTTTTGGGAGCCATTCTCAAAGTTGAAGAGTATTGCAGTTTTTGCAGAAACTTTCCATGACTTTCTGTTCATCTTGGGTAATTATCATAACCTTCTACTTTTGTTACAGGTGTTTCATCTTTTTCAAATAATAATCTGGAATCAATACAACATACACTAATTTTTTTTTCAGGCAATTCACATAATTTGTGACCCTACTTTTGTTACATGTAGCCAACATTTGGTAACAGTTAAGAGCGTATGTATAAATGGAGGGAATACATCCCTTGTTACAGGATATTTTCCTAGCAATAAAGTGTGCGTAAATCTAGATTTGAGCACCCATCATCTCTTGTCCAGAAGCTGAGCTGCTGGACAAAGAATGGAAAATTAATGGGTGTAGAAAAAAGGGCAAATAAAAGCCAGCCCAACTCCACAGAGGAGTAACAAGATTGCTGAGCTGGAAGGAGACCTGAATCTCAAAATCCTGCTCCACAAATATTTCCATTTGTTGGTTGATGATTGTGTAGTGAAAATGCACTGTCCAGGAAGCAAGAGACAGAGCTGTGTCTCTGCTCACCTCCCTAATTAAAGCCTTAAAAGCTGTTTCAGTTCCTGACAAAACCTATAGACCTCTATTGTATGAAGAAACCCTGCCTGAGGACTATGAAAAGGACAGAGGTGTTGGTAAGGAGCCAGCTGTGAGTCATCACATCAGCTCCCCATGTGATGCTACACATCAAGCAACTCCTGAAGGTGTGAAGAAAGGAACTTGGAGAAGATACCTTCCATATAGAACCACTGGCTACAACTGGAATAAGCTATGGGAACACTGGCTAAAACTGGAATAACACCTTGACAAATTGGAAAAGATTCAGACAAGAACCTAGAGAATGATCAGACAACTGGACTTGTAATGAAAATTGAATGAATTTAGTTTTAATAAGAAAAAGTTGTTATTCCCTAAGGAATACTTTTATGGAAAAAGAGGTATTTGATAATATTTGCTGTCAATTTAAAATTCAAGATGAACAGTTTTTCAGTAAGAATTATTGTCCATTCTTCAGCATCTTTTATTCATGAAGTCAGTGATACTCATGGTCCTTTCAGACCTTATAGACAGTGAATTTATGATCAGCATCGATTGTATATACAGTGGAAATATTGAGAAGCTAACTTTATGTCTCATTGTAGCTGTGAAATCCATGTATGAAAGAGGCTGAAAAAATACATTGTGCATTTTTCAAATCCAGTTTCTTAGCTTTTTTAGGTAAGATTCCTCTTTGCATTAACTGCAAGTGAAAGCAAATTTTCCTCTTGTATATGTCTAAACCTGAGATCTCTTTGCTTTCTCTGTCTTAAATACTTTCAAGTAATTATTGACATTGCTTAATTGTTGACTCTTAATTTCAGTACCATTGCAGAATCCTCAGACTCTGCCAAAGGATAAGATGCTATAAGATTGTAAAATACTGCTTATAGGAAGAGCAAAAAAAAGTACACTCCAGATCTGCTACTTTTCAATTTCTGATATGACACTGTGTGGTGTGGGTTTTTTTTAATATTGGTTAATAACAAACTTTGTCACATGGTTACCCATGCATGAAAACCCCCAAGTACCAAAGACAACCAAAATAAAACCACATGTGAAAAGTCAGTGAAGTCTCAGAAGAAGAAGAGTGTCCAAAATCCTAATAGAACTTCAGAGAAAGTGGAAATAAGGAAAACCAACCCATTAAAAAACAGGTGATGTAACAATTGGAGATGATAGCTGCATGAGATTTTACGCATGGGCACAAGCATGGTTTACATGGTAGTGGTGTTTTACAGCAGTGGCAAGGAAACCCTTAGGTGTACTGTAGCTTTTGATTCCCTCTACAAAGGGAGTAGGTTTAACATGATTATGCATCTTCCTAAATATTAAACAGTTGTTGCTCGTTGGTGACACTGGTGTACAGCATATGATATCCAATTGTCAGTGCCTGAGCAGCATAATTAATAGTACATCTCAGCTATTGCTCCTCCACAGCTTCCTTTACTTTTCCTTTGCTGCTGCTGAAGGATGTATTTTATCAGGACTTATACATTTACTAGCAGATATATTTTACCTGGCAGTTAGTTCTGACAGTCTGATTAATTAAAGTCTTCTGTTGCTCTAAATTTCTTAATTTTAAACACATTTTAGTCAGTTTCTTAATCTCAAGCACATCACTGTACTTTCCATGCCTTTATTTTATTCTTCCCTCTTTGACAATTTGGTTCATTTCCAGGATAAATTCTACAGGACAGGAACTCTGTTATTGTACATGTTTGCTCAGAGGCATGTGAATTTGAAAGAGGTACTTGAATTCTGACTGACCTCTAGGTAATGTAACAGCACAATGCCACTGGTGTTGGTTATTTCTAAAATGGGAAATTAATTTAAAAAGCATTCTTTCCTTTTTGCTCAGATAAAAGTTTGGAAATTCAGGTTTGGTTTTTACTTTCCCCTATCTCTTTCAATACAAAGTGATTGAAAATGAAAGGAAAATATAATGATAGAGTTCCTGATACCCAGTTTATGGAAGTTAATCGATAAAGCATGAGTTCCACGCTGCCTAACTGAACTGGCATTGCAATTTCAGGTGCTAACAAAGTGCCAGGGCTAAAGTAGATTAGTACTGTGCCTGATCAGTAGCTATCCTCAAGAGAAAGGTCTGTTGGCACTATTTAGTCAGCCACTGTGGAAGGGGTTCAAAAGCACTTACCTGCATTGACTGTATAGGATATACCTGTGGAGGATGGGTTCTCAAGGCTACACATATACCTGTTCATTACATGTGTTTGGGACAGTTCTCAGTCACTGAGGCTGACTGGCATGGCACAACCTGTGTGCATGCTGCAGTCAGCACTCTTACTCTCCAAAATGGGGTAGCTTCCTTTAAAACACAGATGGCAAAGGTTTCTGTCATGTAGGCTGTGCTATCATGCAAACTTTTACTGGGAGCTGTTTGAAAAAGTCCTATTTATTGGAGGAAAACATTTCTAGGGTCATTCCAGCATTTTAACTCTACAAATAATTAAGTCCCAATGCTTATTTTCTGTTCCAGATTTTTTAACTTACTAGCTTAGATGCAGCCTGTCTCCAAAAACCAGGAGCAGGTTAGGCAAACCAGATCCTACGCAGGTCTACCCCTGGCACAGACCTAGCCACATCTTTGCAATGAATGCTCTCTTCTTGGCAGCTGAGAGAAGATGGGAGTAAGATATGTAGGCTGCAACCTGAAAAATGAGGGAAGTGCTTCTTTTTATATTTCTTGTACGTGGTATTTTGAACACTGAGCAATTGCCGCTTGGACAAAACTTGATTAGCTCAGGTCATTGCAAAAGTAAGAGTAATAAATCTGGAATATTCCATAAAACTAAGTGGACACTTAATATATATAAAAAAAAAAAGGGGAAAAGATAACCAAGAGAAATTAGGTTTAGCTTTAGAATTTGACTAACCAGTTATACTGGTTAACACTTTAATGTAACATTGGGGGTAATATAAAATCAGATGGTTCAAGTTGTAAAAATATTCTTAAATTTTAAACATTAGTATGATATCTTCCTGGCAAGGGCATGGCGACAGATTATCTCCCATGTGCCTGCTGTGGAATTTCCTACATGTTTTTCCAAAGCATCTGGTGCTGGCTGCCATCTGAAGTGGGTGGGACTGAATAAACCAAGGTTTTCTGCCCCCCTAAATGGGACTTTCTGTGCTCCAAATTGAGATGGAGTTGATTGTTATTTTGCTGATTATTTTCTCCACACCATTCAGCACATACACTGAGATTTATGATTTCTTGGTCTCCTTTTGTTTGTCATTTTCTCCGGTTTTATTAAAGTGCTAGCTCAGGGACCATTGCAATATGGGTTGCAATCAATAAATTTTCATCTGTTTGCACTTACTTTACCAGAAAAGTTATATTTCTATACTTCAGTCCCCTGACTCCTAGAATGTTTGCTTATTTTTCCATTGTTCCCTCTCACTTTCTCAACCAACCAATGTGAATTTCTGCCAAAGTATGAGCGGTCATAGGGAGTTAACAGCAATCTTACTTGGAGCAGCACCATTTGTATAGCTTCTGCTGCTTTAAGGAAACACACACTCAGGTAGTTTGCAGCAGAACCCAGCTTTTTTCCTCATAAACAGTCCCACAATCTCTCAGCAAATTGCTGACAGATATGAGGATCTGCAGTTCCAGCTGATACGTATTCAAAAGACTCGTTGCATTCCCAAGTTACCACCATAACTTCCTGATTATATTGCAAAGAAACAATTAAATGATCCACCATGTGACTAAGGTGTGACTAATACCCTTGTATTTGGAATAGCTGCTTTGGGCTTCCTATACCTGCACATTCTCACCTTATACGTGTAGACTAGAATACATAGACCAGCAGATGATTAAAGTGAGAAGTGTTGCAGGAGCTGTCACTTTGGACATTTAATTAGTTGGAAGTACAGACAAAGTGGAAGAAAGGTCTCCAAGTTAACAAAAGAAATGCTGGAGGTTTGACAGCAATGCCGGAAATCCCATCTCCTGACACATTCACCCAGTCACCTCCACAGCCTGTATATTCAACCGCCAATGCCAGCAGTTAGTAACAGCTTCTTTTCAATGGATGATTTCTAATTAAGCACTTTGAAACATATTTGAATTCTGGGTGAATTTGAATATACAGTTAAAATTCCAGCTTTCATCTCCTTGTACTTTATTGGCAGTAATGTGACAGTTTTGTTTGGTCTTTCTACTTATTGGATTATTCTAATATATCCACATGCATGTTCATCCTTTTTAAGTAAGTCAAACAGTAAAAAAAAAAAAAGAAAGGTAAACTCAACCAGTCCTGTTCAGACTCATGATGAAAACACAAAGCTTCTGCAATGGATTCAAGTTCCACAGGAGTGTTACACACCCTGTTTTGGGGGGTTACTTTTGGCTGCTGCAGTCTCGGCTTCTCAAAATACATCACATATCCAAGTGCCAAATGCAATTGCCAGCATTTTCCAGTTTTCCAGATTTACGACAAAAGAAAGCAGCAGCAGGCTGCTGACCTGTTATCTGAAGGAGAAATTAGAAAAGCACCAGCTGGTATCAGAAGATGTGCATCTACTAGGCTAAGAACCTTGGGAATGTCTTGAATAAAATCATTACCTAAGCAGTTGAGGGTTTTACAAATCAGAGCTGATTTACAAAGGACCATCTTAAAATTAATCACCTGGTTTACAAGGCATTGGTCAACAATGAAGGCATGTGCCCTGCTCACTGTAAAATGCAGCTGAAGGAATAAGCTGCAAGTGCACGGCACCTAGCAGGATTCACCTACATAAATCACAAAGTAACAGTGTTAATTTGTAGGACTGTGGCAGTTTAACGCAGTCTGCAAATGAGCACCGCACAGCCATTCACTCACCTCCCCCTCCCACAGTGGGATGGGGGAGAGAATAAGAGGAAAAGGCAAGAAAACTCATGGGTTGAGATAAGAACAGTGTAATAATTGAAAATAAATTAAGTAAAATAATGATTCTCATAATGTTAACAATATTAATTATATTAACAATGCTACTAATAACATGTAATGAAAACAATAATACTAACTCTACTAATAATAATATGTAATGGAAATAACAGAGAAAAAATCCCCAAATGATACAACCAGTCACTGCCTGCCAACTGATGCCCAGGCCGTCGCCATGCAGAAAGAGCCAGGACCAGAGACTTGAGATTCCCGAGAGCTAGTGCCCCAAGTCAATTCCCCCCAATTTACATACTGAGCATGATGTGTTATGGCATGAAATGTCCCTGTGGTCAGTTTGGGTCAGCTGTCTCTGCTGTGTCCCTTCTTCTTGTAGAGAAGAAGCTGGGAACACAGGGGCAGTATGAGAAACTGAAAAAGTCCTTGGCTTAATGTAAACACTGCTTAGCAAACACGAAAACATAGGTGTGGTATCAACATTCTTCTCAGCACAAATCCAAAACACAGACTCATACTAGCTACTGTGAAGAAAATTAACTCTATTCCAATCAAAGCCAGCATGAGAACACCAGCAAAATAATTAAGTTTATAATTAATAATAATTAATTTTCCAACAGGCCTGTAGGTCTGTCTCTAATCTGTTTTGCACTTTGTTTTTTTTTATTACTGATATGTCTAAAGATATGAAAATGGGACCGAATTCATTCACACTACACGTGGGGTGGTTCTGAGCATTATTAGGTACTTAAAAGTTAGTTATCCAAGGCTAAGGTAAATCCCAAAGGTACAGGAAATGTTACCTTCTGCTGACACCTGCTTTCTGTCCTTGATAAAAGGAAACCCTGTCTGACTAAGTCAGATGATTAACTTGTAGGCAGCTAGAATAAGGTGAGGAAAATTCCACTTAATGTGACCAGGCTTGTGTGGTAAAATTAGCATCCATTGGACTGTGGGGGACTGTTGTAAAAACAAGAGGAAAGATAATTGTTTCACATAAAAGTGTTCAAAAACAACCCATTCCAAAGAAACACCTTCTGTAAGGCTCTTACCTCCCATTTCCTATCAATTATAACCCTCATTGCTAAAGCGGGGGGCTAGAAGCAGTCAAGGTAATAAAACAGTGACTTACACTTTGCCAAGAAAGTATGAACACGACAAAAAAGAAGGTGACCCTTAAAAGCCTCCTTCTTAGATGCTGGAAGTGAAAAGAGATTCATGAGTTCAAAGAACAGCACATGCCAGCTGAGATTTCAAGGGTCTTTAAAAACTCAGCACTCCAAGCATCTCCCTGGAATATAGTCAGATATCTGACAAGTTAAATTTTTATTATTTTAACACTTTTTTATTTTTTCAAAACGCTTCAGTTCCAAATATGTTGCTTTAAGGAGATTGTTTCATCTCTGGCTATAATTGCTATTGCTCCCAGCATGAGGAGACATCTAGATGATGGATATGCCAGAGGTGCTCAGGTAATTGCTGTCAGCGTACATAGGATTTCAAACTCCAGGTCTGGCCTGAAAATGAGAGAACTGTGTGCAGCTGAAGTGATGATCATACCTCAGAACAGGTTACACTGAATGAAACCAAAATGACGATCAAGTGATAAAACCCTCCAGTCTGAACTGGAACCTCCGTAGTTCAAGCATGCAAAGAGATTCCAGTTTACTTCTGAGCTGTAAAGAGAGTTTTTGCCAACTTAATGTTATGACTAGTCACTTTGCAAAATCTGCAGCATGTCTGATGGTAAGCACAAGCACTGCCTGCCACAGAGCTGGATACTGGGTGTCTAAGGGGTGCATCAGGAAACAGCCCTTTTGAGACCTCATCAGACTGTCAAAGTGCTTATTGATAGCAACTATTTTGAAGGACATTTCCAGTTGCATTTTCACTTCTATGTGAGATCTTTCCCTGTCACCCTATCCATGGTATATCACTCATCTCACCCACCGTGGTGAAACCAATGTGAAGCTCATGGAACCATTGCTTTTTCCCCATGTGTTTTTTTCCCTGTTCTTTTGGTATACTTCCCAAATCTTTTACTTTAATGATAGCTCCAAACCATTTCCTGTACTTTTGTTAATCTTTCAGTACAGATCTACTCTTGTCAGACGGTTCCCCTTATTTGCATGCCAGCACAGTGTTAAGCCCTTTCAGCCTGATTTGAGTGATTGACAATTTTAGTTCCTTTTAACAGTCTGGAACAACTGATTTACCGCTGTGGGTGTAACTACTTTCTTTCTGACACTGCTGATTTACCAAATGAATTGTGTTCTTCCACATTTACTGAGATTAGCAGAAATAGGAAGTTAAATTATGTAAACCAGCCAGTTGCAAGCTTACTCTGAATATTTTGCTTAAACTGATTTTGATCTTTTCAAAATTAGGCTCCGTGTTCTACCGTTAACTAAAGTGTCATTGACACAGATGGGTATTGCATTTTTATTTCTAAGTAAATAATTAAAAAAAAAAATCCACCTCTGACATCTAGCTAATGTTCATGGAAAAATCAATAATATAGCAATAACTTCCTGCATGTGCCTTTTATGTTTGCTTTTCTCATTCTTCTTCATTCTATACAACTGCAAATGAAACTGAATTAAACCCAAAGTAATGGCAGTTAGCCCAGGATTAATTTCAAATTCAGGATTTAACCGAATTTGCATTGAAGAAAAACAGGAGAAATGCAGAGGTAGTTAATTACTTTCCTGTGCTTTATTTCAGGTTGCCTTTTTTTTTTGTCAGGAGCAAGGAAGGTATGGCAAAGAATACAGTGGTCTTTTGAAATGTGTAAACGAATGTTACATTAAATACTCTTTAGGTTTACAGAGCTGCTGTCCGTGTCCTTGCTCTGCCAAATTCAAGCTCTGTGTTCCTAAGGCAATAGAAGATGGCATCCTTGCTTTGCAGTATGGCTGATCAGAAGTTAAACAAACACAAGTTGGGGTAGGGCTGAAAGCTTGGCTGAAAATTCCCACTCACCAAAACCAAAACTGTTTTCATAATGAATTGAGTTTCAAGGCTTTTCAGCTTTAAATAAAAAGCATGATAGGATTTTCAGAGTTTTGTTTTGGCTTTGTGATTTTTTTTTTTTCACATTGGTTAAAATCCCTCTCATTTGATAAAGATATTCGATTTTATAATTTCAAATTTGCTTGTTATGTAGTTAAATTCAGTTATATGATAGAAAAATGCTCATTTTGACATGAGAGTGAAATCAGTTACATAGAAGTCATTTCCAGAGTGCTATATGTCAAAGTTACTCAAAATAAGTTTTGATTAGTATGACTTGAATTTCCTTGCTATTGTAATTTGGAAACACTTTTTTTTTTTTTTAATCCTAACTTAGATTGTAATTTTATTTTCATTTAATGTATTTAAAACAGCCCTGAGTAGAAGGACTTGG
>NW_010229555.1:0-6230 GCF_000690775.1 Eurypyga helias
CCGGAGTTAAACCACGACATCTATCCAATGTCCTTTAGTACTTAAAAAACCTTAAATAATTTTTATTCTTGCATATGTTTTCCATACAGAGCACAGCTAGTACGCAGCAGTGTGTGCAATTTCTGGGTCTGTTTCTAGATCCTCTTAATCTTCTACATACTTCTGGGATCATCAGAAGACTCCTGGAAGTCTTTAAGGCATCTCATGATGCCTGCCATTGCCAGGAAGAGCTAGCTAGCAAGCTCTAGGAGTTTTTGAGAAGGTCTGCCAGCTGTCCTGATCAAAGGATGCTCTGAGCTTTTGTTCCATCTGACGCCCGATTTGTAAGGGTCCTAGAAGAAGGGTCAACAAGTCCTAGAAAAAGACCTGTGTAAGTGCCAGGCCTAGACCACAGCCAACAGGTGCAGCATTTTGTGCAGCGGTGTGTAGAACATGAAGGCCAGAATGTCTCTCTGTACATGTTCTCAGCAACTGTGGTGATGCGTTGCCAGGCTCTGTCCCCAGCACCCACTGCAGCAGCTACACCACCACATCAGAGGCCTTGACACAGGCCACGCTCCTAAGGAAGGATACAGACACGCAGGACTAGAGGGGTGTCCTCCAAGAAACCTGCTCTAGTTGACCCTGCTGTGGAGGGGAATGGATTAGATTATCTCTTAGAGGTAACTCCAGTCTCAAAACAAATTGCTGCACTTGTAGTACCTCAACTGTACTCTACTTGAAAGGTTTATACAAAGTTGGGCTGAATAAAACTAGTACAATATTGGTCTCAAGAACAGGAAGTTCAATTGAGGCACCCAAGAAAAACTTGAGACTTATACACAATTCTTCACTCAGTTTTGGTACAATAAGCAAATTCTAACTGAGTCTACAACCCTACAGTCATCACAAATTTTAGGCTCTAATATCAAATGTTTTCTCTAGCAATGGCAGATAACCCTGAACATTCAGCTCCAGATTAAGATACTCAAAATAAGCAGGAGTTGAACCTTCCATTACAGCCTACAGTGAGCTCACATTGAAGCAGAGATTTAAGTTCTGTCAACTAAAGTGCACCATAAATTGCATCACAGATGAATTCTGGATCACATGAGAACACCAACATTAAGTATCTAAATAAAGGTATGTAATACTTTTCAACAGCAGTGAAACTCATTATATTAGACTTTTTCATAAAGCTATTGTTTCACGTTTTCCTACAGTCAGATACACCACCTACTGACATATTCTCTTTGAAGTTATCCTACATCTTGTTGAAAAAATTAAACTTAAGTCCCTAAGTGCTATTCTATTGCACTGTAGTAAGCAACGAGAAAATACATAGTAACATAGAGTGCAGTAAGTCAAGGTGTACAAGCAGTGGAGAGCGACCATATAACTTCATGATCTGAAATTAAATTAAATGCAAGAAAGCACAAGTGACAAAGTTGAATTTATGTTATCAAAGTTCACATTATGGAAAATGAAAACTTTGAAGTATTCATACGTATCTACAATTTTCTTTAGTGTACAATTTAAGAAAATTGCCTCCCATCAACTCCTTTGGGTTGGGGGTTTTTTTGGTTGGTTGGTTGGGGTTTGTTTGTTTTTTTTTAGAACAAGACAGTTTCAGCAAGAAACTCTGCTCATGCATTTAGAATTCTCATTTAAATCACTACGGCAAGAAGTTGTCATTAGCACATGCAAAGTAATGTCCATACTATTTGGTTGACAACTACATCAACTGTCTACATATTCTCTTGTTAATGGGTTCATTTGTTATAAGAGTTTAACAGTTTTAACATATTTTACTCAGAAACGCACCAAAAATTAAAAGCAAGCACATCCATCCATTATAACTGTCCGGATAATTATTTGCCCATACTTTGAATATTAACCAAAATTCTTTGCAACACTCACTGTTATAATCAATCTAATTCCTAATAGCAGGAGCAGAAAAGATAACTTTGGAAGCAAGTGTCAAGAACCATTAACCCAGGTCTGATCAATGGAATGAGTAGGTTCTGTTGTCTGGTCAGTGCTACTAAAGCCCCATAACCCACTGCTATTATCTCAAAACTCTAGATTTAGTATACTGAATACTAATGATGTGGAATTACTAGATATGAACTAGGTAGAAAGAAGAAGCCATACTCAGAATTAATCTCTCAAAATAATCAGCTAAAGCAAGATTATTTCTCATTAATAACCATTTTTATAGTGAGATAGATAGGACAGATCACTAAACACTGAAGAATGAGAACAAGATTTTAAACAGTGAGTTTCTTCTGGTATTCTATATCCAAGCGTATTTCCATTTAAAACAATAGTGACCACAGAACCACTAAGGTTGGAAATTACCTATAAGATCATCTAGTCCATGATGTAACATATTGCACTGATAAATTCAATCCTAGCAGATTGAAGTAGTAGTATTCTTCTCTTAGAAGAATAATACCTAGAAGGAAATATAGTTCCTGCAACTGAAGAGAAACAGAAAAATAAGTTGCTGAGTTTGTCTTGCTAAATAAAAAGTAGATATTGAAAAGTTAGACACATCTTTAACATAAGTAATAGGCTAATCAGGACCAACTTCAACTGGTCCAAGAGCAGGCAGCCAATTAGTCTGCCTTTCAAGTCTGGTATCTGTACCCAATACATTACTAACAGAGAAAACACATCACAGGACAACTCAATACCAAAGCCTGGCAGTTCCAGTCAGAACAGTAAGGAAAATGGTTGGCCAACAAGTCCAGAAACCACATCCAGACAAAAAAAAACCTAAACAAACTCATACACCAGCCTTTACCCCCATCAAATTCAGAGAAGTCTTTTGAAGCTATTCCTGACATTAAATCACTGCTTATGTAAGGTACTCAAACAGTAAATGGCATCATTTGATTATCATCATTCCATTAGTAAAGTCAGTTCACCACCAGGGCTGCTTTCATAGATACAATGATTCATGACTTGATTCACTAAATACCAATATTAAAATAGATGTTTTTTCTCCCCCTCCTTATCCAACACACTTCAGTGTTTCTTTTGCCACTTCATCACTTCCACACTACTGTCAGGTAGCAAACAGAACACTTACCTGTGACCAGGATGATAAATGACAGTAGTTATTCCATGGGCATAATGGCTGCTGAAGCTGAAACTATGACTTTCTTGAAAGCTTTGATTTGTTCCAACACTAAATACCGGGAAGAAAATGCATATTTTATTTTAGTTTTATTTTCTTTAAAGAGTGGAAAGAATCCCTTTGAAGCTCACTGTGCCTTCTCGAAGCAAGTCAAAATTTATTCTTACCTTACAAGATAACTTCTCAGATCTCCACGATAATTAATGACAAGCAGTTCAGCTGACCATTGGGCACTTGCTTTGTATTCTAGAAAGATTAATCCAGCAATAGCGTAACTCAGATCTCCGGGAAAACTTGCTGTCTTCACCAATTAAGAGAGAAAGGGGATTTAAAAACAAAAAGTGTCTTCATTACTGAAAGAGTATTAAAAAATGTATTAAAAAAATAAAGTTTCCTAGTTTGTATTAGTAACAAAATACACTTCCTTTTACCTTGATTTTAAAGAAATCTTATTATAAAGTCTTCAAAGACAATAGACTAAGGAAATACTTGAGCCACCTTCCCAAATTAGTTTAATACAACCTTTGAATCTGCAAATTATAACATATATTGTGTGGGGCAAGCCAGCAGCAATTATATGTTCTCATATGAAGAAAAAAAAATTTCTCATATATTGCTCTATCAGCAATATTTCTTGATTTACAAGTGACTGCATATAAACCATAGATTTGTAATCTACTACTACAAATTGTAATTATTTGCACAAATACTAATTAGGTGATTCTATACTTTCACAATCTGACATGCCTACAGATCTATCACAATTCTAATAAAAAGAAAATAAAGATGCAGATTCTGACTAGCTACAACAGCACAAAAGATATGCTTTGCTAGTGCTACAACTTAAATTTACTTATGTCCATTGTATGATAAACACTTCACAGTACATTTGCACATGGTATTCATACTGTAAGCCTTCATACCAAAGTAAACCATGATTTAAAAAGGCCAAAGAGTGGAAATTACCCTTTATCCTTACAAAAAGTTCTACTATATTCACATTTAATCTAAGAGAGCACTTACTGGTGAAATGACCAAAAGCTCACTACCCATTAGGTCAAACACTCTCACTGTTCCAGTGCTTTCAGCATAGGCAAGTAAGGTACAATCGTGACTCCATGCCACTCGCCTCCACTGAGGGTTAGGATCCTTTGGCACTGTGAAAAAGGAAGAAAGTTAAAGAGTGAAATAAAAATATAATCCCTTAAACAGAACAAAGTCAGCTGCATCAAAAAATGCAGGGTGCCTACCCTTATCTTACTGAGATTCTTCCCAATGCTTTTAAGAAGTTACAACATCGTCTTTAAAGTAAACTGACACTACCACTTAGCAATGCATGAATAATAAACAATGGTGACACTAAGTAACGATGTAAAGGTTGCCATATTGTATACCTTGACATTTTCCAACTATGGATCCAAAGTCATCTTTTGCAGACCTGCAGAAGAAGATGCATATGCAGTTAAATAAGAAAAAACACACTACTCAATTTTATAGTGATCTGTTTATTCTACAAAAGTAGTTTAAGTGCACAATTCAAAGGCCTGCATGTATTCAACTGCTTGTTCAAAGAGGCAGATAGTAGCCTTCAACCTTAGGCTACTACCTAGTAACATACAGTAACTAACAACAGTATTTTAGAAACCCTCTTCCCAACTCATGAATACTAATAACCCTCATTTAGCAGTAATGCTGTTCAAAATAGGATAGCAGAATTTCAGCACGTCAGCATGTAACTTCAGACGGGGAAAAAAAAAATCTAGTCAGTATTCTCTAGGTTACAATTTTAGAAACAATGCAAGAATATAGTTACATTAATACAGCTGAAACACAAGATTTATTTTATAGCCTATAAGCTGACATTTATGGTGTTCACACCACTTCTGATTGAACAATTTTCATATACTTGCTTCTTTTACATATAAATAGAAGGTCTGACCTTCTAGCAAATGGATTTTTGTGAAGGAAGTAAACACACTCAATCAAGATCCGTTCTACAGTTAAATGTGTTCTTGAACTGGCAAAGGAGAGCTTCTTGTTAGGGAGCAGAAGAAAAACGGAGAGCATCAGTCTTTATGGCAATCCACGTTACTTGTACAGTAAGGTGAAGTATTATACATGCCAGCGACTCTGCAGAGAAGCAGAATACTAGCTCCTTGTCCCATTTATTAGAGGAGAATTTCCAGGGGGAACAGAAAGGCAAAGGTCAGTAAGGCCATGACTTGGGTTTAGCATTTCAAAGCACAGATTGTTGATCTTTCACATCTTGAAAAAAAGAAAGATACAGATAGATACTTACATAAATTGATCTGTACCATGTATAATGGAGGGGGAGGGAGGGGAAGTGGGTTGAGTTTCTGTTACTGCAGGTGGGTTTTTTGGGGGTTGGTGTTTTTTTGTTGGTTTTTTGGCACTTTTTTAAATGGGTAATGGCCAAGAACTAAGAAATAGAAGGATTCTGCTTTCTAAGTGCAAATTTATTTTAAAATTATTCCACAGATTACTTCTACAATATGTAACATTAAGAAAAAAGCTTTTAAAAAAAAACTTTAAAAGTACAATTAGTAAATTACTAAAACCACTTTCTCTGAACTCCACAACTGTGGTCATGAAGCAATAAATACTAAGTTACCTGATTTCTACACACTGGTCTTGAACAACTGCCAACAATTTACCATTGCTGAAAGAGAAAGATACAGGTGTGAAAGTTAAAAGTCCAGTCCTTACAGAATGTTCATCAGAGTTCTAGGTGCTTTTCTGCAAGGTTATATATAAATTTCCTCTTTCAAGAATCAAAACAATTTGGGAAATACCAATTTTAATATTTAAAAAGAAAAAAAAAAAACAGTGCTATATTGAGATTCCCTTCATGTCACTGAAATATATCTGTCACTCTTTTCCAGTAGCCCAGAAAAACAGAAACAATGTCTAAAATGTTGCTGCAGGGGAGGTCAGACTCAGATACAAAATTACTAATAAGCAGTAACAGCAATATCTAAAACTATGTACTGCTGTATCTGGAATAAATAACTATCACACTTCAGTTATGTCGTCTTCTTCGGAACAGGTCACCTGTCCTTGTAACCCACTGTGCTGGGTTCAGCCA
>NW_010229556.1:0-13626 GCF_000690775.1 Eurypyga helias
TTGTTGGGGGCGGCTGACAGGATGCCCTGAGGTGAAGGGAGAGCAGGCTCCCCAGAGGGACTCACCAAAGCACTTCAGGTGCCTTAAACCAGAAACTGCTGCCAGGAATCGTTGCACAAAGTCATAGAATCATGGAATCATAGAATCATAGAATGGTTTGGGTCCCTTAGGTCATCCAGTTCCAACCCCCCTGCCATGGGCAGGGACACCTTCCACTAGACCAGGTTGCTCCAAGCCTCATCCAGCCTGGCCTTGGACACTTCCAGGGATGGGGCATCCACCGCTTCTCTGGGCAACCTGTCCCAGTGCCTCCCCACCCTCTCCGGGAAGAACTTCTTCCTGATATCCAATCTAAACCTCCCCCCTTTCAATTTAAACCCGTTACCCCTTGTCCTGTCACTACAGGCCCTTGTAAAAAGTCCCCCCCCAGCTTCCTTGTAGCCCCTTCAGGCACTGGAAGGCTGCAATAAGGTCTCCCCGGAGCCTTCTCTTCTCCAGGCTGAACACCCCAACTCTCCCAGCCTGTCCCCATAGCGGAGGGGCTCCAGCCCTCGGAGCATCTTCATGGCCTCCTCTGGACTCGCTCCAACCGGTCTATATCCTTCTGATGTTGGGGGCTCCACGGCTGGATGCAGCACTCCAGGTGGGGTCTCAGGAGAACAGTCAATGGGCAACAGTAAATTCCCTCTTTTGATGACATTACAGAGAGCCTCCCACCCCTTCAACAGCTTTCTGTATGCAAGTTTGCATAGAGAGGAAAGACATACGTGGGGTATTACTTAACATTTGAAACTAAATCAACACGGCGTGCTTTGTAAATTAAAATGGTGCTTTGAAGTGGTTTATTGGTCACTAAAACCAAAGCTAGCGATGGAATAAAACCCACCTGAGAGGCGACAGCATTGAACTCTTCCGTGCGGTGGGCTGGACTATGTTGTGGGAGAGTGACGACAAAGAAGGAGAGCACCAGGTGAAGGGAAGTTCCTGCCCACACTGGGTACTCAGTAATGCACAGACACAGCTGCCGTACTGCTCTGTGGTGCCAGTCGCGTGGGCATTTGGGTGGGTTTTGCCCCGATGAACACAGTTCTTCATCTTTCGACTCTACGCATGTTGAACCTTCCTCCTGTCTCTTCTGTCATAACTCCATCCAACACGTGTTGGTTGGCTAAAGCGGCATTTCTACTCTTTTAACCTGGAAATAAGATTAGATAAATGAAAAGAACAGTGGCAAAATTAAAGGAGAACATAGTTGTCAGCGCATGTCAGAATTTTATGAAGCACCTCTATTCTTCGGTCTTTTGGCCCAGGGCCTTTTGGTCAGAATTCCTGGTGATGCTCTCAAAGAAAGCATAGGAACCCACCAGCCTGACCTCCCGCTCCTGAAGGAGATGATGACTTTGTGTACTTTCTCCTTTCCACATAATATATTGCCACCATTAGCTGGCAGGTGCTGCCACTGCCGTTTACTGGACACTGACGACTCCCCTGGGATTCTTTGGGTCTCTGCATCCCCTTCTCAGGATACACCGTGCTGGTGTGATGAGGAACAGCTGTCATGGAAATCGCAGTGAAAAAACGTGAGCGCCTCAGCTTTGTTTCCTTAACATAACTCTAGGCTTACGTGGACGCGCCATGCTCTGTCTTCTTTTCCCCAAGCATCTTTTCCGCACGCTGGACAACTTCACCCCGAATCGGCGAAGGGGCAGAAGTCTGAAAGATAGGTTTAAAGCTAACAGCTTCCTGGGTTGTTTTCTACGGGCCTGCGACTGAAAGCTCTCCGACACGTCACCTCTTTGCGTACCGCTCAACACACAACAATAAATACCTTTTCCACTACCACACCAGCGCCCAGCACCGCCGATTCAGCACTGTAGGAGCAACAGCCCATGCACCAGCAAGCACAGACGCCGAGGCAGAAGGGTGGTGACGTCGGTGTTGGGTGCAGGTGGAGACTGCCTTGGTCACCGCCTTTAGAAACACCTTGAAGCTCTCCTTAGAGCCTTGGGAACGCAGACGTCCTGGGTTTGAAATAAAGTGACACAAGCAGCTGTCAGAATGCTTATCCTCCTTTTGGAAACAGGAGCACCAGGTAAGGGCGGCTGTAAGGCCTCTCTGTTTCAGGGGCAAGGTCCCCCGTTGCCTACGCCGGCGGAGACTGCTGCGCTGTCGCTCTGTAATAAATCGCTGTGCTGCTGACGCCGCACACAGGCTGGGACACCGTAGTGTCAGGGCTGAACACCCGCTGTGTCCTGTGCTTCGCACACAGAGCAAGCACTGAGCAAACGTTCGTCCCTGGAGCGGGAGCAGGGGTACTGGGACGGCTCCTGCATCAGCAGGGCAAGAATAGTCTGAGGTATCTTAGGGGCAGGCTGTGAAAGAAAAATGTAGAAGAAAATGCGGAAGAGGCTTTTTTTTTGGGTTGAAGAAAACTGGGAACACATTTAACTGTGTTCCTGCTATGTATTTTGGGGAATTAATTGGAGGGGAAATTCTAATCTTCTCATAAACATCGTTTTGATGATCTGTGCGATTGAGAAGTCACAGAAATTAGTTTCCTACCAAACATGAAACCTCGCAATGATCGGCACTGGTTATCCTGTATCTGTGCAGGTCCCTGTAAGACCGGTGCCGATTACAGGGAAACGGTTATTTCACTCAAGTGTGCTGGTGGGACTTTGGTGAGGGAAGATCACTGTATGATGTTCTCCGCGTGTTCTTGTTGGAAGTCCGTTTCTATGCGTCCGGCTCAGTTCCTGAACGAACTCTCAGGTCTATACGTGTTGTTACTGGAACCCGCTGTTGGTAGCGGTTGGTGGGGTTATTTCGGACCTTCAGGAGGTCAGAAAAGGTCATTCAGAGGTTCAAACCCATTTTTACCCTTCTAGACATCCAGGAATACCCGATGATAACAACAGTTGGGTTCACGGCCTTTTTGGCACTGAAGCTGTAGGAGCCGAGTGCAGCCTCCCACCTTCTGAGTAAATGATGGGTTTTTTTCTTGCACAGAAAGTTCTGTTGCAGTCTCCATGACTGGAGTCACGTGTGCTGCAGCTTTACACTTCCCCAAACACCGCAAGTGCGGCACCAGAGAGCTGATTACGTTCCGTACTGGTGTACACAACGTGTTTGACAACAGCGGTTCTGAACCGGCCAGACCTCTCAAGAACCCGAGAGGGAAATCTCAGGGTTAAATCGCCCAAATCAGGCGTAGCAGATTGCGAATGACATTTATTTTTGTACTTATCTGTCTGTTTTTAAGAGTCCCAGGGTAAGGAAGGAGGGGCTTTCATGGCCTGCTGTACTGGGACGAGACTAAAGGAGTTGGCAGTGGACCACTGACAAAGTTTTCATTAGTATAAAATCTCCTTTTGGAAAAATGTAACTGTATCTTTTAAGAGTAAAGTTAATTTCTAAACTAAAATCAGATTTGGTTTCAAATGTTACAACTTTTGGTTGTTTGGCTTAACCATTTGACACTTTGATCAGAAGGACTTACGCGAGCCTTACGGCTCTTTGGGGCGTGCTCTTACCTAATGTGGGTCGATGGAGGAAATGTTATTCCGAACTTTGGTTTCCCATGAGCCTTCCTGTCTGGGGAAAGCTGGAACGTGGGCACCCTTCCTCAGGACTCGCGGAAGACAGAGGCGGGATTCACGTTGAGCAGGGAGCCGAGGAACAGCCGCCCCGCGCAGGGGCGTAGGTTTTGAGGGCGCCTTTCTTCGCCACCGAGCTGGCTCGTAGCTGAGCGTTCCGCAAAGCCCTCGGTGCCGCTGGGGGGGCCTGCTCGTCCGGGTGTGTCGGGTGTGACTGCACGTACGAGAAAGGATTTCTGGACCTCCAATCTCCAGGTAACCAAGCGGGAGCGTAGGGACGCAGGTTTAACTCGCGGCGCACCACGCAGGCTGCGAACTACAGGAAGAGCAGGGAACGTCTTGAGAAGGTGCGTGTGTGCAGCGACAGCCCCACGTCAGGCCTCTTTCAGCGTGAGAGCGCAGGGGAGGAAACCTAAAACCACTATTTGCTCAGAGGCAACAAAAATTACATACAAAGGGAACGCTTGCCTGTAATCTTTGGGATGATCCAGAGCGTCCGACACTTGAAAGACTTGCTGGTGACCACTCAACAGTCAGGTATCCTCCTTCTGTTTGGACGACCTCGCTGGTCAGGTCTCACAAGGGCTACTAGAGGGTGGTTAAGCAGTGGCACACCTGAGCCACGTCCAGCTCCTCACCCTCACAGAAGAGGTTAATTTGCAGCAGCCCAGCAGGTCTCACCCTTCACATGTGTGGCAGCTGTAAGCCAGGGGAATCCTAACTACAGTGGAAACGCGTGAGGTCTGTCACAGAAGGCGGCGCGGGGGCAGTACGTCACTCCCTGGAGGGATTCCTCAAGGGAAGGGAGTTGGTCACCGCCGCGCAAAACCAGAAGTCTACGTGTAAAACAGGTGGTCACAAGACACCGAACTGCCAGCTCGTTACGTCACAGGAGGCAAAAGTTTTACTGTGCTGAGCTGAAAAATACGGCCAAGGCATGATGGCACCAGCAGCAGTTCAGGCCTAGCGCAGGACCACGCAGCAAAGCGTTGCCCAGCTCCGTTACGACCGGACGGGGACGTACATGATACCGAGGGGATTTAAGCAATGTTTGTGTAAAAAGACACTGACGTGTTCAGGAGTTCAGCTGCTAAGAGTTGTCTGTATTGGTGTCTAAGAGCAAGAGTATCCGGGAGTAAGCAGACCGGACAGGGAATCAAGAGGCCCATTTTAGGAATTGTGCTCCATCCAGTGGTTATTGAAATAGCTGGGTTGAAATGTACGTGTTTTAAGTGTTTTTCCAGCATGTCTTTGATTGAGAACGCAGATGGGCGTTGGTGGCAGTTAGTTTATTTCAGACGACCGAGGACATTCCTTGAACCAGAGCGCTACCAGGGGAAGCACTACCTTGTGTTTAAACCACATTTGAATGGGATGCTTGTCCGGATGTAGCAAATCCAGCTCCGAGTGGGAACGCACCGGGCAGGAAAGGGTTAAATCAGGCAATAGCCGAAAGGGAGCTGGCAAACGTTGCTTCTCATCAACGTCTCTCCCTCGGTAACACGTTGGGGAAGTGCCATGGAAAACCCGCACGCTTTCCGACAGCCGTGCTCCAGCTCGCAGACAGCTGAGAGCGGACAGGTCAGTCGCGCAGGGAGCAGAGGCAGACTGAGGGCAGGGACCGGCAGCTGCATGACGTACGCCCATCCCTGGCCAGCGCAGAAACCCTGCTGTCGCGGGTGACCCCGCCGTGGCCCTACAGGGACGGGTTAGCGCGGACGTGTATTGCTACACGTAACAACGGTTCTTAGTGATAAAGAACAAAATTTCTGCAGGGAAAATGACTTGTAAAAAGGAAATACTTGTATTAGCAATTATTTTCTTGCTCCTCCCCTAAGGTGGTGTTTTACTGACTTTACTGACGCCAGGGTGTGCTGGGTTCAGCCAGGAAAGGGTTAAATCTCTTCACTGTGGCTGCTAGAAACCACAACACAGGGTCAATTACACAACCCTACAGAATCGACAGTCGTCGGAGTAACTCCCTGCTGCTGGCAGGACACCTCTGATGCCTTTCTCAGCACTCAGCTCTGCTGCAACTAGACCATTTCCATCTCTAAAGTCAGCAATTTTGTAATTCCTTGGCTAAAACGTCATGTCGTGGTTTTAAATGGGGGAGATCCGTAGCGTCACGTGCCGTACTACGGAGCAGGACATTGACTCTGCTGCAAGCTGAACGGTACGGGCTCTCCTGGCCTCCGTGTTTCATCTTTACGTACTTCGGCGTCAAAAATGCAGGAAAGAAGAATTAGACGACTAAGTGCAAAATAGAAGTATAAAATTTATTTAAAACCACCCACAAAGTTCTGTGTAATCAGGAATGATACAATTTGTAATAGTCTTTTTAAAAACTCATGACAAGATTTAAAATATATTTTCAATTACAGTATTCATTTAGCCTTATTCAGTTAGGACAATAAAAAAAAAAAAGAAAGTTTACGTTCTAAACAGATGAGACACACAAGAAAAATAGAACAGAACAGACAATCTCCACAACAACAATTTTTACATGTATGTTTCAATACTAGTATCAACATTTCAATGCGTCTTGCTACATAAACATGAAATCATGTACAACAACTGCTTGCACCAAAAAACATAGCTTAATTAGGTCTTTCAAGTAACATGCAGTCACAACTCACAAGTCTTCAAGTACTGCTGGTAAGGGTTCCCTTGTCTGCACAGATTTGCGGGTTCTGTCTCTCCGCCAGCGTAACCCTGCCCAGCTCCACCCGCGCGGGAAGCTGCGCCCGCTTCGACTAGGAGAGACTCAGGCCCCAAACGTTGGGTTGTTGGAGAAAAGGAGTCATTTTTATACTTTCTCCTGTAAATACTGTGACATAATGAAGTGCTTTTTCTTTCTGATTTTTTTTTTCTCCCTGTACATTTAAGAAGTTAATTTTATGTTCCAGACCCAAATGCCGTAGGTTGGTAACCGGAATGAATCCCAAACCTCAAATTCAGAGTTGAAAAATAAATATCAAACGCATCCCAAAGAAGGAAAGAGGAAGAGAGGGAGAAAAGAAGAGCGAGAGAAGCAAAGAAAGAAAATGCTGCCTTTTTTTTTTTTGCTTTGGCATACTGTTACCCTTCCAATTCTGCAAAGCAGGCAAGAATTTATCAGCCATAGCACTGCAGCCCAGCGCGTCCTGACGTATTCGTGTTCCTTCTCACGACAGCAGGCTCTAAACAGGATTCCTGGCCTGGCGTGACATCGGCACGCTGCGAAGAGCTGTCCCTTCCAATCCCAACTAATCGTACCATAATTAACTGTCAAAGACTGAGTGTTTGCCTTGGTTAGACCTGGCTTCTTGTGGTACTGGGGGATCGCATCTGTCGTTCTTGCCTACAGCTGGTTTTACACTCCGAGGACAGGACTCCTGGAGCTCAGACACTGCCTTGTGCCTTGCACGGCTCAGACTGGCATCCACAAAGTCAGCGCGACACCTGTTCTCGCCAGGCTCTGCGGCACCGCTGCAGTTTACAAACGCAAGAATGGAAACCTGTTGCCTTTCCCTCAACCTCTTTTGAAAGGGAAGCGTTGCGCCGTAGCGGGGCTCGGTGCCAACCGTTTCCCTGCCGAGCGTCGCCACAGCTTGGGCAGTCAGATTGGCTTTGAGCTTTGCCTCCCGACACTCACCCCAGCGCGACCACATCGCACAATACCGTGCGCCCTGCCGGCCCTTCGGTCAGAAAAGAATGGAGTCAGCTCAGTAGGTTGTCACAACCCCAGTTTATACGACCGAGTAAAAGGGATATCCAGTTATCACCAAGAGAAGCACGTAGAAAACGCACCAAAGCGCAGAAGGGGCAGTGGTGTGAGATTTCTGGCCAGGCCAGCAGCTAATCTTTCACCGCGCTCTCCTTGTTGGCCATGCTGGGAAAAGGGCCGCCAGTGACGGCGAACGCGTAAAACCCGATCAAAACCAAGCCGGTTTCTTCTCAACCTGTATTTCTAAAGGAGGAACAATCTGGGTGTTGCCGGCCAGCACGTGCACCATAAATTGGTGTCAGATGACTGCACAAGCCAGTCACTTGGTAACGGTTTTGATTTATACTGCTGACCTTCTGTACCGCTACCAGTGTCAGGGGGTGCTCCGAAGGACGTGAGCGACATCGACATCCGCTTCGGGCCCTTTTCACGTGGTGCACAGAACAGCAGTATAAACAAGAAGCTGCGCCTTCATCCTTATTTTAAGACGACTCACAGTCCCTAGGCCCTTTCCCATTACAGTATTAGAACAAAACTACAGATAAACCTGTAAAATATTGATCAGGTCACAAAACTTTCCACAACAGCATTAAAATGTCCTGTGGCAACAACTGCAATACTGAATATCAAACTAGGGGTTTCCTTGCTCTGCTGCAACAGCACCTCTTTGGAATGCAGTTCACCCGCTGTAACTGTCTCCACATGAACTGCCAAATCCATCCTCCTCCTTGGGCGTGCAGTTCTTTGAGGGCTACACCTGTGCCCTCGGGCGCTGCGAGGAGAGCTGGGAAGGGGCGCAAAGCGGTTGAAAAACACCTCCTCAGTCGCTCGCACCAATCAGAGCAAGTCAGCTGCAGGCTCAGTGATTGAGCAGCCGGGTCTTGCATCCACTGCTGGTGTGCTGCTGGAGATTCTAGCCTTCCGACGTAAGAGCTTACGGAGAGGCTGGTCCAGCAGAAGAGAAAAAGGTACTGCTGTGGACAGTACTGCGTGTCCACAATGCTGTGGGGAGATTTAAGACACAGTATGGAGAAGCACCTTGTATCTTTTAAAATGGTCCGAGTGTGTGGTTTTTCAGGTTACGTTAAAAATTACAAGCACATGGGTAAACACTGCAACCAACGTTGGGATGATGAGCTGGGAAATTGGGTTGGAAAAAGGATCCTAAAGGATCCCTTCTAGGCTTGCAGCGTCTCTCTTGCTTGGCTTCTGGCAGATTTTTAAAAGTAACAACGGCATCAAGAAAGCTGAAAATCCCCTGGGAAACTGATGTAAAAAGTCAGAGAACGCTGAGCGTGACAGATGATGAACTGTCCCTCGTTCCTGGAATGAAAGAGATACCCAACGCAACATTCTAGCTCCCTGCGAGAGAGCAAGAGATGACTAAAAGAAACCGATTCCTTTCGAGTCACAAGGAGAAGAAATTCTTAGGGTGTTCCTGAGATGAGGACTGGCCGGTTTACATCGGAAGCAGCGAGGCGCGCGTGGGGAACTCGGGAGCAGGCTGATGGCTGTGCTGCCAATGCCGGGCACCGAAGCGCGCCTGCAGCGGGATGGAACAACTCCCAGAGCAGTTACAAGCATTTGAAGCATCCAGCGGCAGGTCACAAGGCGACCTAGCGCCGCCCGTGAAAGCCAACCGCGGCAGAGGATCCACACAGACCGTGGGGTGGGAAAGGTGACGGTAGGGTTCGATGTCACCGGCAGAGTGGAGAGGGCAATGCCCGCTGATCAACACCCGTCAAATGAGGTGTTCCTCAGGGAGGCCACACGGCCTTACGCAGACTTTGGTCCTCGTAAATCTGGTCACGTGCGTAAAGGGCGGTATTAAAACGTTCTCCTCGCCTCGGAAATAAGCAGAGATGTTGCAATAGGGATGTGAGAAAGGGAACACAAAAAATGTTTTCAGCCACTCTTTACAGTTTTTTCCTCCTGTTCACCTAGAAAGGACAGGATTTCCATGGGAAAAGAGAGAAAAATATATAAATGGAATTCAGAGCTGATGTTTGCTTGATAAAAGGGGTTATTTGATAAAAGGAGCTCATTTCAACCCAAGGGAAGTGTCATGGGAAGCGCAAGGGCAAGGCTGACCTTACATTTGAGACATGAAAAGATGAAGCTGCAGGTTTATTGGCACGTTTCCGTGACATCTCTCTCTCCCTGAACGACCTATCAGATGAAAATCAAAAAGCTGTCCGGAGCGTCAGCCGGCGGGTGGTCTGACACTGCCCGCACGCCTGAAACTGAGCTGAAGGCATCGCCTCCCTCTACAGACCCTGAGCCACTTCCCACGCTGCAGTGGGACAGCGTAACCTCCCAGTTTAACTGGGTCTAACCCACACCCATCCAGTTCGTATGCAAACGGCAGGAAAGCTTGAGGGGCGAGCACAAACCGGACCCAAATTCAACCCGCCAGATTGCGCGTAATGCCGCAGCGACATCAAAAAGGTCTTTAAAAAGCCCCACACAGCTGTGTGTTACCAACAGCCTTACGCAGCAAAGGAGCTCTCACTTACCCACGCTCAGCATAAAGTGTTGCTTAAGCTAGGGCACTTGTTTGCGGCTCTAAGCGCGGAGAAGCACTGTCGTCAGTCAGGGAAGGACTCCTCGCTGCAGTTATTCCTACGTAAGAGTTAGCCTAGAGAGTCCTTAAAAACAATAACCCCGAATACAACCCCTACCGCCAGCAAGTCACACGTGTTTCTTGAGTTCTTAAAAAGCTTTCTGGACCTTGCGACTGAAACGTTTACAGAACTAGTTTTTTCCTATTTGCTGCAACTCAACCGCGCGTTACGACCCGGTAAGCGCAGAGAAACCGCACGGGGAGTATTCGCTGTCTAATCGGGCGCGACCGCAGTGACTCCGACGAGGACTCCGTGAGTCCAGCGGAACGGGCTCCTGCAGAAAGCACTGCTCCTTCCCCCACGCGGAGCTGGGGAGGCGGTGCTGGACCCCGTGGAGAACGGGATGAGAGACATTTCTTCTGGGAGGGCGGAGGCATCCCATGTTGGATCACCACCGTGTTCGCTAGCGTGCTGTGAAAAAAACATGGAAAGACAACCACAGCCTACACCCGAATCCGTTCTCCGGTTTGCCGCCCGGCGCTTAGTGCCAGCCGTTGGACACCACCTCACACCTGCAGGCCTGACCTGGATCTGCTGGGGGAAGAGCACGCTGCAAGCGGTTGTGGGGGCTGCAGCGGAAAGCAATAACCCACCGATTTGCAAAATTTAAGAGACAAATATCGTTAGAAAATGCTAACCTTACTCCAAACAACAGAGTTCATGTACAAGGCTGATAAAATACTCTGAAACGTTACAATAAATAGCACACAGTTGTAAAAACGGGCAAGGGCTGCGTATCCTCCACCGCAGCAGGGCAATAGAAAACATGAGCTTGTGGAATCAGGGCCTGCTGCCTGCGCGGCGGGGGGTGAAGCAGCCGGCTAACCTGCCTGTTCCCTACGCGCTGGAGAGGAGCTACGTGCCGAGACAGTCCAGGGAGGAGCACCGCAAACGCTGTTTTATGTAGGAACTGTGGGTTTTAGCACCTGTCGGTTAACAGCAGGAACTGTTCCGTTAAGGTACACTTTGAATAAACTGCCACTTCAACAGAGGGCGACCTGGACGCACTGCGTGTCGTGCAGCCAGCCGCCGCCTGGCAGGGGCTGTGCTTGGAGAGATCCTTTGAGATCCACCTTCCGGTTTCTCCCTTCTTCGAGGGAAGCTGCTGGCTTGTCAACGGAACATTTCCAATCGTACATGAGAGAAACATGGGCATTTACAGGGGAAGGTTCAAGCACCCGCGACCCGATGAACGACCCGAGCGCTTTAAAAGGAAAAGAGGTGGCCCTGTAACCCCCTGATCTCGCGCAGGAAAGCGGTTATTCACGTAGGGGTGCCGAACGACAGGAGGTTTCGTCGTTGGGGACAGCAGAGCTGTCGGCACTGTCAGCACAGCCAACGCGCTGCTCTTTCCTGGGAGCGACGGGTGGTGGTGCGGGACAAGGGGTTTCAGAGAGCACACACATGAAGGGAACAGCTAGAGAACGTACAGTACTACTTACTGTATGGACAGCTGCAACTCTTACTAACCTTCGGCTCACCCAAAATGGACAAGTTTTAAAATGGAAATCTAAGGCACACAAAATACCATGATGATTCCATGTATACTGTGTATTACATAGTCAAGAAGCATAAAACTGCTGGTACAAAACGATGGCGTAATAGTGGGGTTTGTTTTATTATTATTTACAATCCCTTCATATCCTCTATTTAAGCTAATATTAAGCTTCGAACTACAATTTGCAGCATACCCGGTTTTTACAAATGTTACTTAAAATAGCTAAGATACAAAGAACGGGTTCCCTTGGCCATCCTCTGCCATCAACGCTTTCGTTGATTTTGACGGGAATCCGCGGAAGCGACCCCGAGGCCCTCACGCAGCCATGGCTACGTCAGACCCGGCTCCTGCAGGCGCCACCCCTGCGGACATCGATACAGGAGAACAGTCTCAGTCACCTACAGCCGCCTTTAAGTATTTGTAGCACCAAGGTCCTAACGGGCACTCTGCGTTAAGAACACCAGGGGTGTACTTCTCGTACCGCAGCGGTAAACGTAGCGCTTACAGTTCAACGTTTCAAGGAAAAAAAGCACCTTGTCTAGGTTTTAAATAAAGCAGATCTAGAGAGTCCATACTCCTCCGTTACAGCACCACTACGTTATCATATTCTCAAGTATATGACCAGCACGTTTCCGCTCCGGAAAACTCTGCCCTCCTTACACCTACGGGTACCCAGCCGGGGAGGGCTCCGAGGCAGAACGAAGGTACAGCTTTGTCTCTGGGGCCTGATCCTGCAGCTCTCGGTCACGAGCGGAGTCCTGGCTTGAGCGGTCCTCCCGGCTCTGAGCGGGCAGGTGTGGCTGCGCAGAGCTGTTCTCGTGGAAGAGGTTGCAGGATGAGGCGGGTCCTTAGCTAACGGTGTCATTTGGTGACTTGTTTCAATAAATAAGTTGCAAAAGGAAATGCACAGGAGAGGAGAATCAGAAAGAAGAGTGGGATGCTACAGTATTTCAAAGCAATGGAGTGTCTGGTTTTCCTCTTGTTCAGCAAATATTCATCTCGCGACACGTCACGTTTCCAACGGAAATGGAGAACAGAGATCTCATACGTTTGGAAGGAAGAATGCACCCCTTTCTACACTACATCACTTAAAAAATTTACAAAACATCTTTGTAAAAAAGCTGAACTTAGAGAGCTGGTGAATATTACAGATGGGTTCTTCCTAATGAAAAGCTTGTTAAATATTAGAAATTTCATACTTGCCCAACGTTTCCTTTGTATTTTCCCCAAATCAATTGTTTGTTTGGTTGGGGTTTTTTTTTCCCAGAATAGAGTAAGGCAACTCTAGGGGGTATTTTTTTATCCCAAAAACAATCTTACCCCTGAGGCATTAGGAACATTTGGCTGTCACGTTAACTTACAATGCTCCAAACCGGTGAGACTGATGCACTTATTGCTCAAAGAAATCGTAACAAAGGCTGCCTCTGCGAACCCAAATCACGTCCGTAACTCCCAAGAGCAACGCACGGATTGACAGGACGTCTCCTCACTCCACGTCTGTACGCTCTCGAAACCAATAGCATGTGTCGGTAGCTGATAACTGTCGTCTATACGCAACGTAAAATCTCCGCTGAAAAAGGGCAAGTCTAAAAACAACCGCGTACGCTGTCAGCATACATACTGCGCCGTAGCGACACGGAACTCTACACAGCAAGAGTAAAATGATTTCTCCGGCAGAGTATGCGCGAACCGTAGACAATATGATCCTTAGACTATACTATTTCAAGTTAATTTTAAAAATAGAAAGTGCTTTTAAAATATATATTTACAGCTTAAAAACAACTTCCAGCCATCGTCGCCAATAACTTCGTTTCATACGGAACGACCAATCCAGAGGACAACAATTCCTTGGTTTCCTACACGGTTTCTCCGTGGTCTGGACTCCCTGGCAACGGCTGGAAGTCGTTAAAGCAATGGCACCATGAAGTAATAATTCAGCTTATTTATTTGTAACTGGTTGACGTGGTTAAGCACCAAGAGCTGTGTAGAGCTAGTACTGGATAACTTGATTTAACACCATAAAATGTGAACCTGTTAAAATCCCTATAAATGATTTCTGTAGTAAACAGACTTGATTTAAAGCACCAAAATATAAATTCCTAAAGGTAATAAACTGAATGATTCAATCAAGGTTAATAACCTAAACAAAATCTTTTTTAGAATGTATTAAAACTATACAACTTCTTTTTTTTTTTTTTT
>NW_010229557.1:0-17932 GCF_000690775.1 Eurypyga helias
GTCCCTCCGGCATCACCCTTCCCCTCCCTGCGCCCCCCCCCGCCCTTCCAAGCCTCCTCCATCCCTGGGTGCAGCTCAGCGTCTCGTTTCCTTTCGCTCGTGCCTCTGTTTTCGTGAATATTCTCTGTCCCCGCCCGGAGGGCCGGTCGCTCTCTGCTTTCTCAGCGGCGAGAGGGGAAAAGGGGCTGCCGTGCCGCTGGCAGCCCCCCGCTCCCGGCTGACAGAAAGCCTGTCCGGCTGTGCGTGGGGCCTTGCTGCCCCTGCCCGGCTTTTCGTAGGGGCTGCGGAGCTGCCGGATTAGTGCCCGAATTCCCGTGTGTGCGGGTGAAAGTTCTCCTCGGCCGCCCCAGCTCCCGGGGGTTGGGATCCCGGAGGCTTGTAGGACGTCTGGCTGAAAAGCGATCGTGTGCGTGTGCTGCGGTTGAGGTCGGGGCTCAGACTGCGAGGGGACGAACTCCAAGATGCCGAAAAGCAAACTAACCGCGTTGGGAGTGTGAGGAAGGGGCTTTTAGCAGTCTGGGTGGGTGGGATGATGCTCTGCGATGGTGCGTCTGGGTTACAGATCAGACGTGCTCAGTGACCTCCGGTGGGATTTCTTATTCTGTCCCCTGTTAATAAAACGGGTATAAACCCCCCCCTTATTTCTGAAATAATTTAAGGGATGCAGGTTGCAAACTTTTCTTGTTACCGTTTTGTCAACTTCCCTCCACCACAGCACTGCTGCAGTTCCTTCGGCGTGGCTTCTGACCAGACGCGCGCCCTCAGGTTCGCAGGCTGTGGCTCCATCAAAGCTGTGTCAGCACTCGTTTCTCTCTCCGATGCTTAATCTTTTGCAAACTAGCGCATTGCTCGGCGGAGACTCTCCACCGCCTTCAGCTGTGCGCTACAGATTTTTGCAGCTATAGGCTTTTGCACATCGTAATTGCGTTGTGCTGGCCTGTGAAGATGAAGTCATCCTGTGTTTCAGGGTGGAAGCGTTCATCTAGGCCTGAGCTTAGCTGGGAGGTGAGCCTCTCACAAAGTTTCAGGTTGAGGCCTTCGCTTGTTTTCTGTGGGAAGAACCTTAAAAATGTAAATAAAAAATCCTGTTGACGGCGTAAAAATATCTTTGTTAGTGTTGGAAATCACAGCGATACATCCAGGCCGAGGCTTGCTGGTGTAGCTTGGTCCAGGCTGTGTTGTGTTGCTGTGTACCTTATCGTCTGAGCAAGGGCAGCTGAGCCGGTGTCGATAATCTCGGCACTAACTGCGATTCGGGAAAGTACTTGGGAACAGTGCTTCCAAGATGCGTGCTGCGGACGGTCCGGGGTGTTAAAAGCCTGTTTAGCGGGCAGCGTGGTAAAGCTGAAATATTTCACCACCCATCAGAGATTACAAGCAGCAGTACGAGGGCAGTGGATGCCCTTTTTTGGCATCACTGGCCTAGTGAGCAGATAGAGGGGAAACGGGGCCGCCGAGCCCCTCCAATCGGTGTTACGAAGTTCTGTACTGAAGCCCCTTCCCCTCCAAAACTCCATAGGGTTATTACAGTAAGTCTTTAACTACAAGATACCTTGTGTGTGTGATGAATGCTGTGCGGAATTACTAACAAAAAATCCAAATCTCTGGTTCCATTCACTTGGTGCTTGGGTTTGCTGCTCTGGTTAACGTGAACGACCAAATTTTGTATGTTGTGCTCTTCATTGTTGTTCCTTCTGCCTGGGATGTGAAATGACAGGGAACAAAGTCCCCGTTTATACTGTACTGATAAGGAAAGCGTCGGATGCACTTGCTGTAGTTCAACGCCATAGCAACTGTAATGTTTTCTAGTGGCGAGCATACGAGCTCTTACGCCTCAGTAAGATTACTTATCAGCCGGCAGAGGTACGGGTTGTGCAGTTTAACGCTGCGTTTCTTATCGCGCTTTGCTTGCTAACGCAGGGAGGATCTGCAGAAGCTGCTCCCTTGGGGGCGGGGTGGAGGGCAGGCTGTGAGCGTGCAGATGGAGACGTTTCCCGCAACTGCAAAATCCAGTTCAGTTTGGACGCTGTAATGAAAGAAGGCAGAGCGGGCTCGGATGGTTTTGGTTTAGACCCACAGCTGATGTGTGCCACTTGGGAGACTTGTGTACGACTAAATGACAAGTGCGTTATGCCATAAGGCTTGATACATGGAAACCAAGTGACTCTTAAAATCCTTCACTCTTGCCCTTGTTTTTCCTAATTCTAGGATTTCTGGATTAGGGAGTTGAAAGCAGTAAAATTCTTTTAATTATTTTATGGAAGGAAAGGGCAAATGAAGCATTCCTGGGGTAGTACTGTTACGGTCAGTCTTCCATTTTGATTTTACCAGGGAGAGTAACGCCTGAGAACTATTGATCACCACATAAAATAACGGCACAGAAAGCAGAGGAAGATGTTGGCTGAGTAGACTCTGCGCAAATGTTCTCTCATCTGGATTTGAGAAACCTTACAGGTGTTTAACCCTTTTTCTCTAGGGCAGTCGTTTTTAGCACGGTCAGGTTTTCAGTGGAAATAAATCCACAGAGCGGTGTGGTCGCCGCGATGCCGTCGTGGCGCTTTCTCGGCTTCGTGAGCAGAAAAGGCCTCTTATCGGGCAACCCCCCACCTTAGCGTCCTCCGGTTAAACCCTGCCGAAGGTGTTCAGCCTTCGGTACGGGCTCGGCAGCCTTGTTGCAGGGGGTGAAGTGGTTAATAGGTGGAGATCCATGTCAGTCCCTTGCTAACCTGTTTGTTGTTTTCAGCATTTCTGCCTGTGCAGCGAAGCTTTAGCCAAAATCCTCAGCGCTTTCTAGGGCTGCAGGACATTCTTTGAGCAATTATTTAGTCATGCAGTCATGTTTGTTACTCTGAATTAATTTATCCAAACACATGCAAATGTTGTGGGGTTTGTTGTGTTGTGGGTTTGGTTTTGTTTTTTTTTTTTTCCCCCTCCCCTTCTCTTTTGTGAAAGAGTTATTTTGAGGGGTTTTGGTGTGAAGTTCTTTATGGGACTTTCCCTTTCTTTCAGTGATAGGGTGTTATCGGCCTCAGAGCCAGCTGGGACTGACTTTCAGGCCAAGTCTGAAAGTTTCAAAACTACCCTTCAGACACAGTCAGGTGTGAAAGGTTTTTGAGAGTGTCTTCTCCTTCCCAAAGGTGTGTGGTTTTGGTTTTTTTTTTCCTTCTTTTTACAAAAAACCCACACCAACCCGTTAACAGGCTGTACTTTAAAGAGACACTTCCAGTGAGAAAAATATGGCTGTGTCGAGCTTTAAATTTCCAGCGTGAATTGTTCTTCGTGCAGTTGGTCAGTGGTGATTCGGCAGGGAGGATCATTTGATAGTTTAAAACGAGTCACGGTGAATGGGAATGTGACAGGGATGTTCTGGTTTATATTCTGGTTTTTGGAAGGCGTTTTTGTCATCAGACTTCCGTGAATGTGAAGTATTATCGCTGCTGCAAATAACTGCACATAAATAATAAACATGAATGCAGCTGGAAGAAAACAGTCTTGAAGCTCAAATGTTGCATTTCTTGGCCTGGATCGGTCCGGGTTGTCACAGAGACATCTTTGCTGCTGAGGTGCTACAGAAGACTGAGATTAGGAGTTAAAGTAGTAGATGGACATTAAAGTAACACTGAAAAGAATATTTAAAACGTTTGGCTCTATTTTTTTCAAAGTTCTGCTCCTTTCTGCTGTCTCTAGGAAGAGCCCTGCTTTTAGAGGATGGGTCATTTAAAGTGAAATCTGAGAAGTATGTGCATGAAGAGGCATGAAGCAGGCGAAAGGAAAGTTGGGAATGGTATCATCTGCAAGGCATAGGTATTTATTAAAAGATGAAAATAGAAAACGTGATGGGATTGACGGTTGTGTAATATTTTGTTTCCAACAGTAGACAAAAAGGCAGTGTTTGCGTCCCTCTGGGGGGGGTCAGGTTGGTGATCTGGCCCGGATGGCTCTTTTAGTGGCAAGGCTCAGGAAGGGCCAGTCGTTTTCATAGTTAATTGTTGTGTGATGTGGTGACAGCATCCTGCAGGGACAGAGCATGTCCCTGTTTGCACGTGCTTTTGGGGAGCGCAGGCTGGGCATGGGCGGTGATACCTGGTAATGGACGTGTTGGGGTCGGTGTGATAAGGAGAACAGGGAGCTGGTACAAGTTAACCAGGCCTAATAGGTCCTCCTCAGTGCAAGGATGAGAGCAGAGAATTAGGGAATGTAATTGGTGGCTAGTTATCAGGCTCTTCCCTCTGGGGAGAAGGTGGAGGTACGTGTTTCCCTTCAGTCTCTCAGACTTCTGGCACTTGCTTAACCTGACTCCAAGGGAACTCCAAAGAAGCAATTGGAGCTGCTTTTCCTGCTCTCCCCTGGGCAGCAGGGATGGGACAGCAGCTACTTGCTCTCTGCTTGTATCAGAGCTGGCTTCAAGATTTACGGAAGATGAAGGGTAGCAACTTTCCCAGTCGGCCCAGAGCAGTGGGATACCAGCTTAAGAGTGGGAGAGTGCAGCTCAGGGACACTGGCATTTTATAAATAAACACACATTCTCTTAGCATAGCATGGTCCAGGCCACAGAAACAGTAGAGGTAACGCGTGTTATTCTTTTTAATCATGATTTATTAAAGATATAAGGCTTACGTGTTCACAGTGTGTGTGTGGTTGCATCAGTCCATGTCCTGTACCCCTACCTATGGTTCTTGAACCTGCTGCCTGCCTTCCATTGAATCTGGCAGATGGCAGAGGCCTTAAAGATGGCAAGTTTCTACAAGTTTCTTAAAAATAGGTGTTTTGCTAGGGTGAAGAGGTCCTGTATGCTGCTGCACTGAGGAGGTCACATATGAGAGGTCAGACTCACGCAAAGAGACATGCCAGTGCCCCAGTTTCACGGGTGGATTTACAGGTACTCTGGAGACCCGAGATGTGTATTTGTAGGACACCGGGCTCTGGACGTTTAGTGAGCTCCTTGCTGAAGAGTGGGGATCTGCAGCCCACAGAAGAGTTAACAACCAGCTGAGTAGGTGTACAGTTCAAGTGGAGTTGAAAACTACTGCTTCACCAACATAGTAATTTTAAATGCTTTTTATGTTGGTGCTTTGTCATAGCTTTCAGCTGTGATCTAGAAATGGAATTAGCTTATCCATTCGATAGTTAATAGGAATACTTTATGACATCTTGTTGTGGAATATTTCACGGCATAATGTAGGTTGAAAGGGACTTCCTGAGGTCACTTAGTCCAACCTCCTACTCAAAGCAGGGCTGATGTCAAAATTAGATCAAGTTGCTCAACTTGTCCACTCAGTGTTTCCAAACTCTCCGGGGTGGAGATTCCATAACATCGCTGGGCAGCTTCTGGTTCTAGCGTTAAACCAATTGCCCAGTGAAACTTTTGCCTCTAAAAACCTGAGGGCGACCGTTGCCTCGTGTCGTTTGTACTTTTTGTCTCTGAGAAGAGTCTGGATCGGTTTTCTCCGCAGCCCCCCTTTACGTAACTTAAGCCAGCAGTCAGGTACTTCCCACACACCCTCTTTGTTTTTTTCCCTGCTATCCCATACGAACCCAGTTTCCTCCGTTTTTTTCCTTGTATGTCAAGTCCTTCAGCCCCCTGTGCATCGAATAGTTTTCTGCTGGACTTGCTCCAGTCCTGGGAGACACAGTATTCCAGCTGTGGCCTCATAACACGGAAGGTTAGCCTTCCTGGCTGCGAGCAGGTCCTGCTGGTGGGGGTTCTGGTAATCTGGAAAACACTTCGACTTGCCCTTGGTGAGGCGTTTTGAGAACTTTTCAAATAATGGTGAAAAAAATCCCGGGCCCCCCAACATTTCAGTTCTGTTGGATTTTGATTTCCAAATCACTGAAATGAAGCAGATGGGCCCGTAAACACGTAACTTGTCTCTCGCTGTGGTGTAAGGTAAAGGAACAGTGTGTGGGAAATGCGGCCAAGTGTAGTTGGTTCCAGGCCGTTTGTCTGTGTCAAACCTCAGTTCTGTCAACTGTTAGGGCAGCTGTTGGTGAGGTGTCGTCTGAGAAGGGGACTCGCTCGCAAGCGGGGAGCTTATTTCACACTGTATTACAAATTCTGTGTGTATAAAGCAGCCATTCTCCAACTCACCATCTTTCACCAGGTATGTTAAAAGCCAAACACGCATTACTTTGTTATCAGCTTCCACCAGGCACGTGAGTAAGATCCAGGTAGTAGTAATTGTCCGTAATTCAGGTGGGGTTATGTGGTGAGGCGCTGGTGGGTCCTTCAGCACGGGGAGGTTTCTCTGCCGGGTCAGCGTGCGGTGCGTCGGTCTCTGTTTCAGGGCACCTTCCTGTCTCCGCCCCTTTCCACTGGGGTGAGAGCTGGACTGGGGGTGTCCTTCTGCCCCCACAGAGGGGTCCGTGCCCCCGCTGCACCCAGGCAGGTCTTGGGGGGCCCTGGCTGCCTGCACGCCGAGGGGGGAGCTCTCAAGGGGTGCCTTCCCAGGCACGGGTGCCTTCCAGCCGTGCTGGAATACTCGTGTGTGTAAGCCCACGGCTTGTGGAAAGGCCTTACTGGAAATAAAAACTGTTCTATGCGGTCTGGGAAGGATCTCCCCGCCACTGGTGGGTTGCAGCGCAGCAGTGCACCTTTTTCACTGCCTGTCTTGTTCAGCAGTGCCTAGGGTCACAACAACCCAGGTTCTGTTCAGGGAGAATCTCTTAACTTGAAAGTTCTTCTTTTGTGTTTTAAGAGAATTTTCATAAAATGCTGAAATACTCTGCGGTGATTAGAATGCAAATGAGAGTTTTTGTTACATCGTAGAGAGTAATTGGTCTGCGTGGTGGGTGTGTTTTAAGTACCAGCAACTTGCAATTAGGCTTAGGGTTTATAATGTGCAATTACTTCATTTTGCAGTTTTCCTTAAAATTAGCAGCTGTCACTGCAGTACCTTACCCCGTGCTTGTCTGGGGGGAGGGCAGTTTGCTCCACCGAATATTGCTGATGTGTCCTGAGTAAAACTGCAAATCGATACTCCCCAAACCGCCGCAGTCTAGAATTTGCACAGTTTTACCGGGAGTTGAGTGGTGCAGAGAACCCCAAATGACATTCAGGCTGATTCCCATATTGTGTTTTTGAGTGTTTCATAATTGCAAAGTATCTTCCTTTTAGTTACAGTAGCCAACAGGCTGCAGTGGTGATACCCTGCCTGAAGGGAACACGGAGCTGTCACTATGCTGGGGGACTCAGGTTTACTGTTGGCATGTCTTTTTAAAAGATGGAGAAAACTGTGCAAAAAATGCCTTGTAAGCTGCTGCTGAAGGGAAGTGAGTTCTGGTAGTGGTGAGCTGCACGCCGGGGCTGGTGGTGTGGTTTGCTTTGCAAGCGGAGTACGGACCGGACCGCGGCAGAGTGGACGGTGGCACTGAGCTCGCGTTCTCTAGCGCTTTGTAACAGTTTTAGTTTTGTGCGGATGTTTCTGCAGGTTTAGGGAAACCTCTGCTTCCAGGTGTGCAGGAAAGATTTTGGTCAGTGATTGATTTGTTTGTTTTCGGTTGGAGTGAAATACTGTGAATCTTCTGAAGATTTACATTGTGTGGAATCGATTAAGTAAGCTAATTACTTAATTAGTAGTAAAAAAATGTAGTAGTTGTCTGGATCTTGTGGGTGTTTTCCTTTTTCTGAATCTGATTTTAGGAGGAGTATTTGGGATGTAAGTCACATTAGAACCTTGTTAGCCAAGAGAATAAAGCGCATGGGGGGATTTGTTACCCCGTTGCCACTTGTGCAGCGCTCTGGTAGCGCTCTCCCCTCTGCCTAGGCCGGGGGAAGTGCTTCCTACCCACGTTTGTAGTGCTGCCAGCGGGGTGGGGGTGGTGGTTTTCCGCGGCGCGGGGTAGCATTGGCCACATACCTGACCTGCTGTCGCTGTCTTGGCGGCTCTTTGTTGCCTGTCGAGAAGCCGTGAGCACAGGGGGAGGAAGTCAGCACTTCATCGGCTCGCGCGGAGGTTTCGCCCTCACGGCAGTCGGGCCTAGACACGTATGTGGTTTCCATGGCTGACTTGTGCTGCTTCTGTAGGGACAGCCGTTCCTTCCGAGCCTGGGGTCGTCGCATTCCTTCCTCCGCTCTTGTGCTGGTGCTTACACGGCTGTAGTTGGCTGTGCTGGAAAGCGGATGGGCTGAAAAGTTACCTGATAACAAGTGAGATACAAGGGGGTAAGTTGACGTGACTGGCGCAGAACGCTGCTAGCGCTGACGTGGGAAGGGGGTAGCGGTACGCAGGTAAAGACTTACTTTGTGATCCTGTTTGTAAGCTGCTTTGGCTTGGAGCTGCTTCAGCTCTCTGAACTGCCACGAGGAAAGCCACTGCTCCAGCCGAAAGCGTGAGACGGGCAGGGTTGTCAGGCACAAAAAGGAGAGTGAACCGCAGCCACTCCTTTTAATTCACCGAGCCCTTGGCTTGTCTCCGATGTCGCTGAGCTCTTACGAGTTCTACCCTGAAACTGATTCCCACAGGAATTGGCTTTAAGTTTACAGAGAGAGAAGAAAGATGGCGATATCTAATATCATAATATCTAATCAGAAAGCAGTGGGTGCTTTTGGAAGGAGGGGTTGATTTTGCAGGTAGCCAGAGGGCTGTTAAGTGTAGCAGTGAAGTCTGCCTAAGTGTTAAATTCGGCTTAGGTGCTACCGAAGGAAATATTGGCAGCAGAGAGCCGGTAAACCTCTAAAATGGGAGGATAAGTGGGAGGGCAAGAAGTAAACAGAATACTGAGTTGTCAGGGCTGTCTCTTTTCTGAAGACCAGCGTGGACTGAAGTGGCACACAGAGTAGGCACATGCGGTGATTTGAAGTCACAGTGAAGGCACGGAGAGAAAAGTACATTTTAGAAGAGATTGAGAAGTGGTTGGGGTTTTTTTTAACAATTAGGATTGATCAAACCACCATGAAGTTAAATGCCATCTTTAGGCAAACAATACAGAACCTTGGGTGAGAGAGCTCTTATTTTTGTAATATTAACGTGAAGGTGTATGTAGCTCTAAAACTGCTGCTCTTCATGGTTGTGTTTAGTAGGTGCTGAGAAAACACACATTTGCTCTGCCACACCCCGGATTAGGAGTTGACTGAGCTGGCAAAAGTCATTTATTTAACAGGCTCCATTTTGCACAGCTAGCTATTTGTTTTCAAGATACTAGGAGGGATCCAAGGAATTAAACTGCAAGTCATTACTATGTGCATAGTAAATAGTTTAAACATGTAATGCTTTGGAAGGTTCCGTCGCATTGTACTGCTCGAATTCTGAAAAGTAACACAGTGCCTTTGTAACCTACGGGAATTATTTGAGTAGATATATGAAAACGAATCTCCTGTCCGAGTTACGAAAGTGCCGTAAGAATTTGTGGCGTGAAGGGCAATAACCTGTAGCAGATCAGAAATTGCCAGAGTAAAGTCACTTAGGAGTGATTATTCACTTCTGTCACGGGAGGAAAGAGCTGTCATAATTGTGCCAGAAGCCGTTAATGTTAGGACTGATTTTGAATGCTGTGAGAGACGACTGAAAAAGGAGGTGGTGCTGGTGAAGGTAATGCAGTTACATTTAGACCCAGTAAGCTGCAGCCGTTAACCAAGAGCATGATGAAGTAGTCTGCGTAGATTACTTGGGCATCTTGCTATGGACTTCTGATAAAATGAGATGCTGATTTAGAAATGATATTTATTTTCCCTCTTGTTGGAAAAGTAAAAAGACTTTATAAGAAAAACAAACAAGAATAGTGTATTTAGATGTCTTCTATGGCCAAACCATACCCAAACCATAGCAGTGATCATTTGGTGATGGGCAACAGACAAAAAGGAAGCAGGAACATGGATGCACTCATGAGGAGTTTGTAGAGTGTGACAGTTGCTCTGCAGAGGGGGCATGATAAAAGTTTTAGAAACTGGGATTCATTTTTGTTTAGCCCCAAAGCAGTAATGTATCCACTGATACTAGAAACCTGACAAATGGAAAACGACTTAACCCCCCCCACCACCTCCACCAAAACAAACCCAAGATTTTTCTGGTAGCATGCAATTAGGAATTTCAGGTAGGGCCAGAATGATGCTGCTGCATCACCTTCACTACCTGGCTGTTTTAATGTTCTCTTGTTGCTTAGTCTCTGCTGCCATTTCTGAGGCACGAGGTGCAAGAGAGCGGTGAGAAGTTGTCGGCGGGCAGCTGTATGTCACAGCAGTGCATATTCTTTTGGTTTCCTCGACAAAAACAAGACGTAAAATAAATCTGAGGTCGCCCTGCAATTTATGACTTGCAGTAGTTTTCTGCCACACTCCGCAGATGGTGGAGAATTCCGCAGTCAGGCAGCGATGAGAAGAGGTCTGTTTCTTAAACCCCCAGACTTTCATCAGTTCAGCACGTAATTCTTGTATCTAAGCTTACTCTGAAGTGTCTCAATTTTGAGTTCAAGTTTTGGGCCTCTTTCACTGTAAGCTGTTAGTGCTTATACACATTTCCCAAAGACTGAGGAGATAATACATGCAGCTGTCGTCTAATAAGCAGTGGGGAGTGGCTGTAGCACACCAATTCAGGAGTGGAGCGACAATTTGTTTGACTTTTGTCCCTCAAGAGTAGGATGAAAAAGTATGTGGTGCTCGACTTCTTAAATTAATTATATTTTCATAGCTTAAAAAGCAACTGGAGCCTCAAGGCTGAGTTGGTTTTTGGGTGTGTGGGGTTTTTTGTTTGCTTTGGGTGTTTGTTCTTTTAGACTCTTAATATTCAGGTCGCCTTCCATTTCATGGATCTGCTAACTTTCCTACATGGTAGAATTAGTCTGTAAAACTAAATATTGAATGGAAAAGAAGTGTATTAGGATGCCCTTGTTTCTGTCGTTTATTTCCTGAATTCACAGCTAAGACGCCTGCAAGACCTTCCGTTATTGTGATCCTCCCCTGGAGAAGGCTGATAAACCGAAGCAGAACCTCCGGGCGAGACATGGCTTGCCTTTTCGCAAGCTGAGGTCTGTTAAAACGAGGCCAACAGTTCTTACGCGAATAGGCACATAATGCCCTCTAAAACCAGGTGCTGGTTCTGTAAGTTACTGCTGATAGAAAAGGTCTAGTGAGTGAGGCACTTCTTCATAGTATCTTTGAAGATAAATAAATGGAACAAAGTAACAAATATTTTCAGTAAACGTAGGTGTTTACAGTTGGGGACAAAAAGTACATTCAGCAGTATAAAAATGACACATTACCGGATGTCCTCAATCCCGAAACTCTGACTGCTTCCATCCTTTTTGCAGTCTTTCGCTTCGGTAGAAGAACAGTACCCTGTAGCTACTCCTTTATTTTAATCATCTAGAATCTGGTTATTCTGAAAGAGTTAATATCTGATTATAAAAACGACCCAGGAGCCAGAGCCAGCAAACAAACCCCGCAGTCCCCTCCGCAAAGGCACCCCCATCGCACCACTTTCCCCCACCTCAGGGATGACAGGGAACAGTCTGTTAGGGTACTGCTGGTTATTACTACATCGCGAGGCTGCGTTATTTTCCTTACGGCAGTCTTAAAAATACGTTTTAAACTATTTGCACTGTAACTTTGTAAATGTCAGCACGTTGTAGAAACGTCCGCGATGGAGCTCAGTGTAGGCTGAATGAGAAAAGATCTTCATAGATCCGCTTGTTTGCTGGGAATGATTTTTGCCTCTTCCTCTCCTGGTTGCAAGTGGAAATTATTCAGTATTTCAGAAAGATGCTTATCCCTGGATATGCCCTTGGAATCTTGTTTCCACAGCAACACCAAGCTACTGATAAAACATCCCTTTTAAACTTCAAATCAGTCTTTTTATTTAGGGTTGTAATTAGGATGATGCCGGGAGCACCGTGTATTTTTGTGTGTGTACGCATATGCCGAGAGCAGCCCGTAAACCAGCCGTACGGTGGATAATCCTGGAAGTGCTGGAGGAATATCCCGTGGCGTGGGGTAGGCCTTCAGGCAGCGTGGCAGAGGAGCGTTCCGAGGAGGGGGTGCCAGCGGAGCAGGCAGTTGTTCTGCGGTGGCTGTATGAAGAAACAGCGCTCTGGGATGTAGCTGTTGCCAGGAGCTGGCTCCTTCCCCCCGGCAGCTGCAGCGTGCTCTCACTTGCTCCAGTTCTGCTCCGGAACGAAACATGTGAAGAATAGAAATGGATGGAAGAATGTGCAGCAGCCATTGTGGGTGGGAGCGAAGCTTTGGCACTTGTCCCGATCTGTCTGGGAAAAGCTTTCCTTCCTCGAGATGGAATTCATGGGAGAGGGGCTACATGTCAGAGGTTCATCTGGGCAATTAGTATGTTGGGTTCTGCAGGCTGCCCAGGTACTGCGGCACGCTTTCTGCTCGTTGCCCTGCCCTGGGCTGATTTTGAAAAGGAAGCTGGTACCGGAGCAGCAGCAGGAGAAAATAGTGGCTTTGAAGGTTGCATGGTGCAACTTCTGGGGTTATAAATGCTTGTTTGTTTATTTTGTACGCCGTGCGAGATGTTTTACTTAGTCAAAACTTTGTTCTATATTTAAAAGATAATATTAGGAGTGGTAAACTGTACTGCTACGGGTTGTATTGATTTTCACGTGGTGTCTCAAAGGCATCTAAATAGCGGTGCTATTGCGGGTTGTCACGGGAGAGTAAACAGAGCTTGAAGTAGGGATAATGTGGGTACTGGAGTTGGGCAGTTGCAAACTCCGTACTTCAGTTTATCGCGTTACAGCAAACCAGCACTCACAGCTGAAGGGTTGCATCAGCTTGTGGAGCTGCACATCACTGGGGTGGAAATAAATCCTTCCTTCTGAGTACGTGAAGTGTCAGTAGCTAGATTAATCATCATGTGAATAACGGGCTGTTAAAGGGAAAGTTCTGTGGGCAGGGATTGGTACATGTGGTTAGTGATTAGAAACTAAAAGCTGTAATTTAGCACCCAAAGTTGTTAGTAAGTGAACTGTTATTCCCACTCCACAGATCTTTTTTCTTCTGGAAAAAATAGTCGGTAATAGAAAGGTTCGGAGCGATCCCCGTTAACTGGATGAACATACAAACGGTGGTTGTGAGAAGCCTGGACTGCTGGGTTAGACTCTGCCCACTGGGACACCGCTGCCAGAACGCGGATAGTCGGAATTCGGGGCGCAGTGGGTGGGCTCTGTGTGCCGAGCAATTCCCTTTGGGAGCGTAGGGGGAGCACAGGTAAGTCCCAGCAGTAAAATTAGCGCTCTAATGCTGGCTAAGGCTAAGCAAGACGAATCCCGCGTTAAGTGATAAGCCATTACATTAACTGCAGTGACTTAGTGCGTCGAGGGGTTGGATTTGCACTTTTTATAGTCGTTGCATTTGCTGCTACAAATAGGCCCGTGTACGAACAGCGTATTTCTTCAGCAGAGTTCTGGGGAGTGGCGCGTAACTCTGGTGTTGATGGCAGGCGGCAGTTGGATGAAGATTGTGAGGAACGGGGAAGGCCTTGGGAAGTGGTGCGGTCTGACCCACAAACGACCCGATTTTGTTAGTTTATGGTGTTTCCCAAGCAGTGAAATAGGTGGTTTTGTAGGCCCGAATAGGTGTCTGATTGTAGCGTATGCGCACGAGACAACAGCTGACTCCAGTTCTGCCGAAGCTCAGTCTAATGTGTAGGTTCCACCGTTCCCTGTAGCACGTGTCAAATTGAAAAAGCACTGGTTTCTAGAGGGTGACAGAACTTATTCAAAGCTGCATTTGCTTTGAGGGCTGTGACTCTGAGAATGGAAATGGTGTTAACGTCCTATTACACCTTCCCAGTGCACCTGTCTCCTGCGGGATATTTAAAATCCTGTGCGTAAGCAACTGCACCGACCGACTTGTGCCATTAGCTTCTTGCTCAGAGGAATTGAGACAAACTGACTTAGGTTTAATCGAGCTACAGAGAAGCTCCTGTTTCAGAAAGTGTGACAGCAGCAATAAATCCGGTGATCCTTTTTGTGTTTCAGCTAGGCGATGGGTGATTTTTGCTGTCCGTAGCTGAGGCGCTGCAGTGGTGACGGCAGTGCCTGCTTAGCTGCATCGGTGTGGTGAGATGTTCTGATGCGAACAGCGAGATGACTGTCTGCAGAATGCACGGAGAGGAAACCGATTGCATCTTTACTGCAAATAGTCAGCTTTTTTCCACGCTGAGTTATGTGTTTTGTAATTGAACCATCTGAAAGCAAAATTACCCATCCCTTTGTGAGTAACAGCATAAACCTCTGGGTAAGAAGATGCTTCAAGAGCTGTGAAACAGCTACAAGAGAGGAAATCTTGGTATGTTTAGTTAATGGATGCAAGTTCATGGAATCTGTACAAGGAAAGGTGCGTGCTTTTCATCAGTAACCAACCTTTGCTTGAGAAGCAGCAACTTGGGGATTTATCAAAGATTGTAAGAGATAGGGAGCTTTCATTTAAGCAGCAGCAATGGGTAAATGCTGGCATTTCACCTTTTTCTGCTCTGCGTGGCTGTCCAGTGCTCTGAAAGGAAGTAAGATTCTGCGTTGTGGGAGGGAAAACCATGCTTAAGTCAATGAAAGGAGGAGATAGGAGGTTGGTTTATAACGATAAAATGGCCCGTAGGATTCTTTCATTTGTTTCCCAAATACTGGTTGTTCAGAATTATTTCTAGTTTTGTTTTCTGCTGGTGACTTTCCTTACTGGTGTATTGAACACACTGCAGGTGATTAACCAATTGACTAAGAAAATGACCGCAGAGGCTCTTGAAGGCTCCACCAAGTTCTACTTACGGCACTTGGTTGTTACCTGGTTTGGGACTACGAACCGGTGAGGTGTTACCTGTACGTACGTAGCGGCAGCCGTCGTAACAAACGCTTGCTTAGCCTGTGGAGTTTGAGCTCAATGTTTCTAGAGGCAGATGACCTGTGCGTAGGGACTGGAGCTGCCCGTGCAGACGGCCCGAGTGGTTCTGGGGGAAAATCACGCGAAAAGGGTGTCACTACGTAGGCATGAGCTGTGTGGGGATCCTGCTGGCGGCACAAGTTCAGTGTCATTTTTAATAGTGAGGCTGAGAAATGTCAAACAGTGCGTGCTGTCTGAAAAACACCTTGTTGCACCATACGTCTGCTTAGTGAAGAACCTTGATGCGGCCAGGCGTGTGAATTCCTTTTAGGTCTCCTTTTCTAACTGGATTTTCATCTTTCATTCTGCTTTGTCTGATCACCAGATCCCTGGACATCTCAGCAGAATGAGGCCAATTAAGAGAGTTTGAAAGAATGTTCTGGGACTCGATTTTAGAGAACTGGTGGCATGTAGAGCCTGTTTAACTAGTGTGTTTATATTCTTATAGGAAATAGTGGGGGCTAACAGAAATATTTAAATGTATGCTTGATTATTTTTTAATTTCCAAACAACACAGTAGTGAGCAAAAAGAAATGTGAAAGGAAGAAGAATCATACGCACCTTTAAACTATGATTAATTAAATTACTATTATTTTTAATACAAAGAGAAATTGCTATAATGAGGTGCTTTGTCATTCATATAAGTAAGCCCGCAGAAGACATCCTAAAATTTGTAAGGTTTCATAACATTTTTACTAAATAATAACCTGAGTCCAAATTTTATAAAAGTGTGTGTTTTACTGAGCCTTTTCATTATGCCCAGGCCGCGATATTTTGTGAACGCGTGGGCGTTTTGAACAGCCACACGGCGACTGCGTTACCGGTGAACCGACGGTACTAGAAATTAGCAGCCAGCGTGTTCGCTGCTGGGGGTCACAGTCAGCGTATGACCCCGTTGTACTGCTGCTTGCTCTCGCATTGTGTCTGTGCTCGGGTACGTTCTTCCTTTCCTGGAACTCTGAATTTGGAATTGAACTTGGGAAGGCATTCTCACAAATTCTCTGTCCGAATGGGGTTAACTCCAGATGAACCTTTTCTCTCAAGCTCCTGCTGGGTTGCAGCGTATCGAAAAAGACTCAGACTTGTTTGTTCCACAGGCTGATGATGAGGAGTTCGTTCTTTTGGTACAGAAGTCAGTTGGGCAAGCTCATGACTTGCAGATACCCAAACAGGCCGGTGATAGAACAATATTTGGTCTGTTCATCAGACTAAAAGATACGCGGCGCTGTCGCCTCTCGCCGTTCAAACGTCAAGCGAATGTGCCACCCCCGCAGCGAGTTGAATTCACCTTCTTGCTTTCTGAACCGAATGAATTTCGTATCCCTTGTAACTAACGCTATTGATTCTCTTCTAGTTCTGCCTATGACAATGTCAACAAAGTTCGAGTGGCGATAAAGAAGATCAGTCCTTTCGAGCATCAGACGTACTGCCAGAGAACTCTGAGAGAGATTAAGATCCTCCTGCGCTTCAGGCATGAGAATATTATTGGAATAAACGATATTATCAGAGCTCCAACTATTGAACAAATGAAAGATGTGTATCCTTTCAAAATTTTACGTGTTTCTGAGTAGTTAATGGTGGTTGCTGCCTTTTCTGTTTGGATTATGTCTTCCTTTTCATCCTCTCTTTACTAAATGTTGATAAAAGTTGGTGTCTGTTCCTGCAAATTGCAAGGGAAGTTCATGGCGTTCGACTGGTTTATAGATACGTTGATAGATTTTGTTTGTAGGTGAACACTGGCTTTGTTTGCTGTGTTTCAGCAAAATAAAAGAATGTTAACTTCTGTCTTCTAAAGCAAAGACCTCAGCGCGGAAGAGATAGTTTATTTAGTCACTTAATCCTAAAACTGTATTTGCTCTTGATAGAGCTGCTGTCAGAACTGATGGCATTGAGGAGGAAATAAACCGGCCAGACTCTGCTATAATTGCCCAGATTTTTGTAGTAGAATGGACACACCTTGGGGAAAAAATATAAAGCAAACCGCAACGCCCAGTTTTGCAGTCCTCCCCGCCTGTGTGAGAAGTCTGAGCCTGCACGGGGGCATATGCAAACGTAAAAACAGATGTAAAAAGATGTCTTAGTGGTGTGATCCGGTCTGAATGGGAACATCCAGGTGGAATGGCAATAGCAGTGTTTTCACAAAATTCTGTTTTGGTGAAAAGTGATCGTGGAACTGGGTTTTGTAGCCAGGTTGAGTTAAGGAAGAAGAAAGTTTTACTTAGCTGATTCCTGCCAAAGCAGAAGAAAACCCTTTTCTTGATGTTCATTCCAATCTTAGGGAAAAGAAATGATCTGACTGAAAATGTCAGGTTTAATTTCGGTAAGCAAAGGACTGGGGTGTTCTCTGTAGCACAGTAAATACGTAGTAAAGGAGAACAACAGCCAAATTTTTGAAGTGGAGGGGTGGCACAGCAGACGGATCAGAAATGATCATTTTCCACCTTCATGCTTTTATGTGACTGGAATCAAGTACCACGGATGTTTATTACTCATTAAACTAAAAACCAGCCTTTGTTTCTTGGCGAGCAGGAATCTGATCAAATTCACTTCCAATGAAAATCAGGCTCTGATATAAATGAATGGAGGTTTGTGATGATTAGGGGACCACATGCTGATGCCCCTTAATTCTGTAAAGGGCTGCATCATATAGCAGGGTTGATTTGGTCCAGAAGTTGTCAGTCAAGAAGCAACTACATGGTTTAGCAGTTGTCACGAAACATTTGCTGTGGGAAATGTTTGATCAGGTGCTGTGTGTTGGTATCTGACATGACACCACCTTTGGTTTGCTGCCTTACATCTGATGCCCGACAGATACATTGTGCAAGATCTTATGGAGACAGACCTTTACAAGCTCTTAAAGACCCAACACCTCAGCAACGACCACATCTGTTATTTCCTTTACCAGATTCTGAGAGGCTTAAAATACATCCATTCAGCCAATGTGCTTCACCGTGACCTCAAACCTTCGAATTTGCTGCTCAACACCACTTGTGATCTCAAGGTTAGTTGAAATTTCTTACATGTGCTCCCATGGTCTTCACAAACTGCCTGCTGTAACCATGAACGTGGTTTTGTTATCGGGATTCGTGTGATTTTTCTCCTGGAAAGAGT
>NW_010229557.1:17963-41904 GCF_000690775.1 Eurypyga helias
TGATAAAATAATTATTAAGTGACTAAGAACTCCCTGTTAGGCTGTTCTAATGAGTGCATCGCTGTTTCCATCTGGAGGCTGACACTGAAACAGCCTCTTTGAAAGCCCCGTGAAAAGACTTGTCTGGAGCAGAGCTGTGTTTACCTAGAAAGTAAACTCAGGGCTCTGCATAATTCAAGTCTTGCCTCGTCTCGTTAATTGTTCAGTGTTGGAAACGGACTTCGTGTTAGTGGGCAACTAAACTGGCATGTGAAATTCAGTGCTGATGAAATGCACAGCAATTCACATTCCTCACTTTTGTTTCTAGTGATGGCTCTGTACTAGTTAATACTCCAGAAGGATGGTCTTGGAGCTGCTGTGATTCTTGGGAAATACCAGCTCAGTGCTTAGTGACCTTCAGTGAAGCAATCCAGGTGTGAAGAGTTAGAACAGAAATAGAGAATAAAGCAGAAAACATGCCATTCTCTGACTTGGTGTTGGTTTTGAGTCTCCAGTTCTGGGTGATCATGGTTGGCATACTTCTCCCTCTGATATCCTTTTAGAATGAGGAGACCAGGACTTCAAAGCACTTCTCTCCATTTCAGGAAGAACTGCTTAGCCGAGGTCTCCTCTGCTGGAAGATGCTGCTTGAGGAAAGGAAAGAATACTGTGGGCCTGGGTTAGTGGCACAGGGAGGGTGAATAGAGGACAGTTGTTCTGTCTTTACCTGTTACAAAGGCTGGGGGCGAGTGAAGGGAGCAGGTGGCATGCTCGGGATGAAAGGACAAGGTGGTTAATTTGCAGCATTGTTAAGCTGAGGAATTTGGGACCAGGGAGCACCGTAGATATTGCAGATCACGTGACTTACAAAAACACCGAACACATCAGGAGAAGGAGGAGATGTTGAATGCTACCTCTGGTCTCGAGTCCCATGGTGGCAGGTCATGGAAGATGGGAAGCATTGGAGCATGTTCCCATTTACAGTTCACATTATATATCTGCTGTTGGCCGCTGATGGAGCGAGGTTACAGTGCTCACATCACTTTGATGTGGTGCAACTGTGTGTGTTGCATACTGTGTTGCACCTAATTATACTTTGTTTTTATAGTACCTGTAGCTTTCTCCTTTTAAAAAAAAAAAACCCAACACCAAAAAACCCCACCCTCTTAAAAATGTAAACTAGTTGCTGGCCCTACAAGTACAACATCACAATTCCAAGACAGTCCTTGCTGTTCACGTGCTGCTCCGTGCTGAACACTGGCTACATGGTCAGTTTGCTTTACATTCCCACTGCTACTTGTTGGCGTTTCCTAAGGCACAGTACTGCAGGACTGGTCACCTCTGGCTCCTGCTGGGGGATTTCAGCAGCTGTTATCACATCAGATCCCTTCAAGGCATTAACCCCTTCGTGAGAGAAGTGGAGTAAAATCTGCGACGGCTGTGCCGTGGAAGCAGGAAAGAACAGTTTGGCTGTAGCTCTGTTATGTGCAATTAAAGGCAATAAAATCATAAAGGCAATGTTTTAGCACAGTGAGATGGTCATGAAAAGGACGGTGAGCTCCCCGGACGGCAGAACAATGCAGTATGAGCTCAGTGCGTACTGGTACAATTTCTCTGTAAGGTTTAAAGGACCAGCATGGCACTGCAGTTGTGCCCCCTAGAGCAGACTCTGGTAGTCTGTGTGGCAGAGCGTATGCTTTTTCATAACCTAAAGGGAGCTCTGGTGTTGTACCAGTGCCACATCTAAAACAGCAGAACTGGAGAGAAATCTGAGACGCGTTAGGCCTTGTCTGGTGAATGCTGAACTTGCACAGACTTGTTTCTTCTCGGGCCCTTCCCCAAGTCTGTGTCAGCTGTGTGCGTGTGCATGCTCACAGGGGTGGTAATTGTGCATGAACTCAAAACACGGCGGTACTGCGAAAGCGAACAACTAAAAATCACACTTTCGGCAGAAGGAAAGGAGGAAGTTTGTTCATCTTCCGTGGCAATGCTCTTAGCTTCTTTCTTTAATGGTGTTAGGAGGGAGAGTGGTTGGTCTCTTCTGGAGCTGAGAGTCCTACAGGCTGCAGCAAGGGCTCCTTCCTTTTCCCTTAAACGCGATGACCACTCCGTTTTCAGGGAAGAAGCGTGTGAGTCTCTGTTGGCACAGTCTGCCTGCCAACGCTGCAGCTTGCCCTAAGCAGCTGCGAGGCTCAGGGCCGAAGCGCAGAACGTGAAGCTGTTTCTGTATCTTTAGGCTGTTCTACAGATTCAACGAGACCCTAAATGTGAGTTAACCACGTAGTGAATAATAGTTTGTTAAAGTACTATTCAACTTCACTACTGTCTCTTGTTACATATTGTCAGTGACAGGTTTAGATTTGAGAGGCCATGAATACTGCTCCCTAGGAATGTCTCTGCAGTCAGAGTGCTGGGTAATAAAGATACGCGCCTTCTCTTTCGCAGCCTGGCTTTCCCGTGGACGAGATGAATGTACCCTGATGTGCTGCGGGCTGGAATATACTCTGAAGTAGTATCCAGCATTTTAGAAATCTGCATCTGACACCTACCTGTTTTGTAAATGAAATAAGCTGCATGACTTCATCACGACCCTGTAGTTTTCCTAGGCCAGTGGCAATAATGTCAAAGTTGTTTTAAAGAGATTCTCAGCCGCCGTTCTCAGTGGGTTGCGGTGTCTTCAGTGTACCCGTTGAGCTGAGAAGCTGCTGCTTTGAGCTGGTTAAAACTCGAACACACTGTAGCCGTCGTGCTTTTCTGTCTACATAGTGACTACTCCAAAGTACTAAACATCCAAGAATTGTTAGATACTGCCCTAAGCTTGAAAGGAAGGCGGCGAGGAGGGGGGTTAGAGAAAACTGCAAGATGCTGTTTGTTTCAGGACTTGGCCAGTTACTCTGGAGATGCAACTGTTCCAACTACCATCTTACTGACAACTAACTTAATGGAAGGCTCTTTCCCCTTTATACAAATACATAGATACTCGGAGTACTTGGTTACACACCTTCAGATATTTCAGCACGAGTAGCGCTGCTGGGTGCCATTTCATTTGCTTAGTAAATTGTCATGTGATCCTCATAAATCTTCCCATCTGCTTGATAGCTTCATCCAATTTAAAGCCGTGTCTGTTTAAACCAAACAGGAAACGCATACCTGACAGTGATTACAAGAACATTGTTTTCAAGAAGTGGGAGCTAAATATATAAATAGGATGCTGGCATTTAGTTTATTCAGTGCACAAGTTAGTCCTTCTCTTGGAGGCACCTGTTCTGTCTCTCCAAGGCAGGAAGCACTGACTGACGTACCTGGTTCTTTCACTACGCAGTGTCTTATTCTCCGCTGTGACTTAGTCACAATGCCAAGAGGATTTTGCCTGTCCTTACGTTGCACTCACAGATTCTTCTGTGTTAGTTTTGGTTGAGAAGCCTACCTTCTTCTGGGCTGTGACTGTCACCAGTTATTATTTGAGCAGGCGTGGTAGACTCGGATTTGTGGGGTTTTTTATTCCCCCTGAAGAGGGCAGCTGCTCTGCTAAATGTTCTGTTGCCACAGGGCAAGAACTGCCTGCCCTCACCGGGTGCAGTCAGTCTGTGTGCCCGGCCTCTGCGCGGGGGCTTCGGCAGAGTGCTGGCCTCTGTGCTGGCTCCTCGTGTTCCGCTGCTGCTCCTGGGCAGCTCCGCAGCTGTGCCCGCACTGCTAACCGCCAGCTCTTCCTTCCACCTTGGTGCCTTTCCCACTACGCGTGTTTCTTCTTTTCTGCTTAACCTGTTTCTGCGATAGTGGCAGGGACTTTCTGGCATTTTAATGAGCTCTTTGTCACTGATCTTCCTTGCCGTCCCCTGTGTGTTTTGCTACTTCAGTCGAAATTCCCAATCTTTAATTCAGTTCTTTCTCCTCACTGCAGACTGCAGAGTGTCGTCTTTTGTCTTAACAGTAACAAACCCTAGCACTTGGCTGATGTGTAAAACTAATTCTGCACATCCCCTTGCCCGCAGTCTTACGAAGCTTTCTTCTGAGGGTAGGAGGAAGAGATTACAACAAGTTTGTCTGCCTGCGTAATTATTTTCTGAAGTCCACAAAGCTGTTCTCTACAGTCTGTTTGCTTCTGTCTTCACAGGAGACTCTTCTGATTATTTGTGCTGAACCTCTTTATGTAAGCTGCTAATTGCACACAGGGCAGCTGCTCTGTTTCTGTAGCCTGGGAAAACCTTGACGTGCTTAAGAGGGTTCTTTTTAGTCTGGTTTTCTAAGGATTCAAGGTTTGGGTTTTTTTAATACCTAGCTATTAGTTGGAGCCATCCCATGCAGCCTGGCTTATGAGTTTCATCACTGCCTTTTCTTCAGTCCCTCTGTTTAACAGCCAGCTGCTGAGTGTGTCTTTCAGATGCAGCTTTTGTCAGCCGGATCACTTCTTAACTGACCTGCCAGCTGTTTCACAGGCTGTCCCTCCTGGAGAATGAAGGACTAGGTTGCCAGGGCACAAGGAGGTTTCTGTGGTTTTGGTAGGATTGTCCGTTAGCCTTTATCGACTACAGTGTATTAGAACTACATGTTTAATGTAGTCAGTTAGCTATCAGAGAGTAAGCTATTATAAAACATGTTCGTCAGGGGATCCTCCTAACTGTTCCCTACTGTTTTTTGTGAGAGTACACGCTCTGTCATGCAGATACACCGTGTGCAGAAGTCGAGCATTGCCATACCCTGGTATGTGTTGGTAGCAGCAAAAGCGTGTGAGTGTATCTAGTGTCCTACTCCACTAGCTTGCTGTTTGCCTTTTGGAAGGTAGGAAAGGAGCGATGCTGTACTCCAGAACGCTGCCTGTCTTCACATTTCCCATGTTCTTAATCTCTCTCTGGAGAGAGGACACTTACAGAGCTCTGACAGCCATGGGGCTCCTTACCAGAGTATAGACAAAAGCAGTTTTTCCCTTTTGCTGAACTTACTGGTCCAGATCAGAGTTCATTTGTTGTCTCATGGTTAGATAGAACTGTTTTCCTGATACAGGGTTGAGACAAATTTTTTCTTGTGGTTGTTTTTTTTAAGCTTGTGCTTCCTTCAGCAACCTCAAATCTGTCCAGTCTACCATCATGTCACGATTGGATAGGATGTTTCTCATGCAAAGATGCACTTACAATGGTACTTTTTGTAGAAAGGGGTATGGAACTTTGCTACAAATATCAGTCGGTAACTTTGTGTTCTGGAAATCTTGACTGCTTTTTGATTTCTGGTAAATTGTTAGTAACAGGTTGGAGCAGTGTATCTTGCCACCTGCCTGGCAGAGAAGGTGTTAAGTAAGCGCAGAGTGGAACATGAATTGTGCACCAGGAACATCTTTTTTTCCCCAGACTGTTTGTTCTCCCTGCTCCTGCCTGGCCTAATGGGATACTCTTTGTACTTAATCCAAAACGATTTTCTTAACCTTTGTGCAATAATTTATTTCTAAAAATACAGGTTACCATCACTGTATTGGTAGGTGTTACGTCACAGGTAGGGGAAGAGTGAGTTGTTGGTGATGGACTCTTGGAAGCTGTATATCTAATAGGTGCTTTTTTTTATCTAGATTTGTGACTTTGGACTGGCTCGTGTTGCAGACCCAGATCATGACCACACAGGATTCTTGACAGAATACGTGGCCACACGTTGGTACAGGGCTCCTGAAATCATGCTGAATTCTAAGGTAAGAACCTAGCGCCCTGCCTGGGGCTTCTGTTGATGGTTACTCACTTGTGAGGGCCAATTTGCTTCCCCCGCGTCCGTGTTCTTAGGATGAGAGTGCACGCGTAGTCTTGAGGAGACAGGGTAGTGTTTGCAGTAGATTTGTGATTCCAGGTACAATTGTTGGATGCCACAACTGAGGGATCCTGTGTGTGAGTTCCCACGTGGCCAGTTCCTTGCCCATTATGAGAGTTCTTTCCATCAAATGCTCTTCCACAGGGCAGGACAGAAGTACCAGTACCGAGAGCGTTTTACTGCTGTCTTCATCAAGGCTTGCAAATGTTGCCTTAACACTGTCTTGACAGCATGATTTGGGTTTAGAATGTATAATGAGGTGAATCTGGTTCTGAAGGCGTGTGATCTCTGCTGTGTGTCAGTCTCAATTGCGTTCCCCTGCTCTTAATGAAATCATCCCTTTGGTTTTTTTATACTTGGAGTTATGATGTTCTGTGGCTGTTTTAGGGTGTGTCCAGCCCCTGTATGGTGTGAGCAGGGGGTCTCCTTCCTAACCTCCGCATCAGTTTCTACAGCCTCGCGCTTGTTAGCAAAATACCTGTGACGTTGTTGTTTCTGTGGGATTAGCGCTTCACGAGTGGCTGGGTTTGGTTTGTGGTGGCAGCAGAGCCTCATGCACCTCTAGCAAACAGTTCTCTGACCCGTCAAGGGTTTTTTCTCAGCTTCTTGTCAATAAAGCTTACGCTGGGGCCACGAGCAGAGGGCAGCTTAACCTTATTTCTGGGTAGCCATATACATTGATCAGCAGCTTTTACAAGAAAGCCTCCTAAGAGGCAATCAACCTACAATTTTCCCGGCCTGTAGCCTGGTCCCTTTTAGAATTACAAGGCCAAGGAAACGAGTGGCCAAGCGATCACATCCTCAGGAGCCCGTGCAGGGGAGGCTGCGGGTTCAATGTTGGAAGCTCCGTGCTAACGGGAGGGGAGCAGTGGGCTGTGGGGAGAATATGGCAAGGCAGCTTATGGGTCTTGAGGTAAACCTGCCCGTTAGGCAGGGCCTGGTGTAACCAGTGTGCCTCTGCTTGCCTGTGGATAACGCAGCTTATCCCTACACATGAGAATGGGGCCGCTCGTTCCGTTCTTCTGATCCCATTTACAGCTGCTGGCCTTCTCGCATCACCTTCGCTACTTCCTTACCTGTTGTGCTTGGCAACGCAGCTAACCAACAGTCTGTCACCCTGCACCCCTGTGATGCTGCAGGCTGCTTCCTTGGGTGGTACTTAGATCCTGTTAGGAAGAAGGATGACTTTCTTCACATGTGTTCAGCATACTGTTAGGAGGCAGAAAATTAAGAAGAATAGCTTGTTTCTGAGATTTGTTATTGTAAGTTTGCTGTAAAATTAGGGAGTCTCAAAAATGTGCGGTTGGTAGTATGTTCAGCTAAATGTAGAGAATGGCTGTGGAAAAGTGTCTCTTGCGTGCTTCAGTTCTTGCCACCCCTTCGGAGTAGTGGTTGGGCACAGTTGTTAATGATTTCATCCTGTGCAGAAAAACCCAACAGCATGCACAAGTGTGACTCGTCTGAAAAGCCCACGTGCACCCTCAGAGGTTCCTAAAGGAACGTGTCGCTGCAGTTGTACACCAGCCTCTGACAAAACCGTGTTTTTTGCTTTACTTGCAGGGTTACACCAAGTCTATTGACATCTGGTCAGTAGGCTGCATTCTGGCAGAGATGCTCTCCAACAGACCTATCTTTCCAGGAAAACACTACCTTGACCAACTTAACCATATCCTTGGTAAGCTTCCTACAACGCAGCGCTTAGTACCAGCTGCGCTGCCTCGGTCACCCATTTCTTCCTCTTGTTGGTTGGCGTGTGACACGTCATCTGTCCCCCGTAGTTATTTCTGCAGCGATGGCTGCAAGTCATTGATCCGGGGGGCAGCTACGGGATCCTACAGATATGTCACTTAGTTGGAGCATTTAAGCAGATTACTGATGGTTAGAAAACGCCTTCATTTGTTTATTTACAAGAAAAAATAACTTTTTAGTAAGGGTTTTTATGAAAATGCTAAGGTATTCTGTACCCTTAAAACATTTAGTCGGAAATCTTCTTCCCGGCAGTTTTAATGTGAGTTTCGGCACCGTGACATAATGGGTTTAATGTGTTCGTCACTGAATGCAGTACTGTTTGTATTTGGTTTTTAGGTATACTTGGATCCCCCTCCCAAGAAGATTTGAACTGTATAATAAATTTAAAGGCCAGAAACTACTTGCTTTCTCTACCACACAAAAATAAGGTACCATGGAACAGGCTGTTTCCGAACGCTGACCCCAAAGGTATTTTTTGCTCTATTACATTTTATCGGATCTTCAGAAATGGAAAGGAGGGCCGAAAGTAATGAAGTAATGGCAGGGGGGGATTTTAAAACCGCTCTAAGAATTTATCTGTACTGGAAGTAGAACATGCAGGTCCTTTGAAGCGTCAGTATAAATCTACTATAAAATCACAGACCAGCATGAGGCCTGTGGTTTTAAAGCAATTTTTAGTAACTCTTGGGTGTTGTGGTGTTTGATCTTTAACTTAACTGTAAAACGTAACTCCTCAGTTGTTACTGTCCCTGAAAGCGTGATGCGCTACTGAACGTGGGCTTTGGGTTTTGACGTAGGCTTCAAACAAATGCTGAACTTGGTTTCTCAAACCAGGTGTGAGAGAGCTGCTTATTGCTGAACGCAGTGTGGTATGTGCAGGCTGCGCGTCAGTTCTGGGTCAAACAGGATAAGGTCAAAGTGGCTCCTTTGGCAGTGTGAAAGGTTAAAATTTAAAGGGTTAAAAAATTCAGTTATGGGAAGTGGAGCGAAAGTTAGGAGAGCAAGGGCTTTAACTGCTGCCTTTCTTAACGAGGCTTTAGTAAAGGGTAAATAGGATTTTGTTTTGCGAAGTAGCTGTTAACTTGCCTTTAAAATTCTACTTCCTACAGTTGAAGGGGGGCCGTTTTCACAGAACGGTTCACCCAAACGGTTCACCCAAACGGTTCACGCGCTCTGACACAATCCACAAGTCACTGTTTTTAAAACTGGTATGATAACATACTCTTCCTGAATACGATCAGGTAGGGCACTGCCATGTGGAAGCTGATTTCTGCAGACAGAACTGAGTAGCGCTGATTATCCTTCTCACTGAGAGAGACAGCAGTGATTTATTGTGCCGGTAGAATAGTGCTCATCAGCGTGAGAATCTTCACCCTGGGCTCCTGACCACTCGCAGCGTAGCAGTGCTGATGGGCTGAGCTGCCGGGGGAACCTGCAGCTTGCACAACTTCTGCAGCACCTCTTCACCTACATCCTCCGAGCAGCTTTGACAGGGCTGTTTTTCAAAGCGCTGTTGTCCATCCCTTCAGTAAAATGCATTGTGGAGCATGTGAGTTTCCAGCCTTGAGAAAACCACATCAAAATACTTCATGCTCACTGCTGTGCAAGTTTGCAGCTTTTCCAAGCTGCTGTTGAATGCAGTGAAGTCCTGGCTCCTCTGCAGTGCTTGGTAGGCATCTTACCCCAGTGCGGGGCGACCGCTCCTTTACTGCAGTGAGCAGCCTCTAAGTTCTGTGTCATAAATGGTGTGGGGAGGAGAGAGGAAATGGAAGGGAATTTAGGATACTGCAGGTATCTTCAGGCTTCTTGCTACTATAATCATTCTGTTTTCCTTTCTTGGAGAAGGAAAATGTGTTGGAATCCAAGTAGCTGAACAACTGCAGTAACTATGTACTTGTAACACTGGTCCAGAATTTCATCAGGCCTCGCTTTCTTACTGCATCTTCAGGTTCTCCATGGATTCTTTACAAGTTGGCTTCAGTAGATTTTACCTGAATCTCATGAATCTGAGTGTATTTGCATCTTAGCTGGTGAGCATCTTCTGCGCTGCCTGCTATGCTGTAATAGCCCACTGGTGATCTAGAACTCCAAGGACTTCCGGACAACATTTTTGTCCTTAAGCAGCCAAGTTTTCATTTTGGAATAAAAACATATTCTTGATTGCTTACTCATTTCAGAAAAGCTCTCTCTTGGTTTGGATTTTTGGCACAAAAATCCAAAGCATCCATTTGAGTGAAGAAAAAGCCCGATCTATTCAATTTCTGCTGTAGTTAGAGGCAGATTGTAGCGTGGGGCTCTGCATTTCTTCCCTCGACGTGCATTCTGACGCTGAAGAGCCTTTGGAAGGGTGTTACCTCCGCTCGACCAGATCCTGCCAAAGGAAACTGTAACTGAGGCACGCTGATAAGATGGACAGAGGAGATACTCTGCCCAAGCTACAGGAAACACGCTGCTGGGCTGGGGAATTCCAGCCGTAAATTGAAATTAGCACACAGCCCAGGGTAGCGAGTGTTTTCTGTGTAGTCTCCGTGTTTATAACACTTTTGTACTTTGGAGCGTGCATTAAACTCTTGCTCGCTTGTTTTTTTCCTCTCAGCACTTGATCTGTTGGATAAAATGTTGACCTTTAATCCCCATAAGCGGATTGAAGTGGAGCAAGCTTTAGCCCATCCGTATCTGGAGCAGTATTATGATCCAAGTGATGAGGTAAAGACATTGTTAAAGTGTAAATGTTGATTAAATGATGCAGTGGGTTATTTTCTTCATTAGTTTAAGGATAGTGTTTCTGCTGCTCTTATGGAGTTACAGAATGAATTGTGGCAGTTTACCAAAACGTAATATTTCTTGTCCTAGTACAACATTTGGGAGGCGCAGCACAGTGAGTAGATGCCAGGGGATACTCTCCTGAAAATGGAACTTCTCAGCTCACTGTGGCCGTAATGTCTGAGATAAAGGAGCAGAATAACTGAGTTTGCCCTCAGATTATGCACTTAAACCCTCCCCCCTCCCCAGTCTGAACTCGCTGCAGGGAAGTGTACAGCTCTAATGAGATTTCGGATCCCTTTTGCTGAAGGAGGGGAGGGAAACATCAGTTTTTCTTAAGGGACAGCTGTGTTTATTCCAAAAAGAAAATGGTTTCAGGTAACTTTGCTTCAGGTGGATGCTAAGTTATGAGCCTTTAACAAACACTTTAACTTGTGGTTTAGATTTGAGTAGCTACTTGCTGTGGGTTGATTTAAATGTGGTAGATTAATGCATGAAGCGCAGGAAGGACTAACAGTTCTTCCTTAAGGACTGCACAGTGTTAGATACTTCCGGGAAGCGCGTTTTCAGGTATTTTTTACCCACAAGGATTACCTGAAATTCAACAGAACAGTAATATGACAAGAACTAATGATGTGTCTTTATATTATTAAGCCTGTAGCCGAAGCACCCTTCAAGTTTGATATGGAGTTGGATGACCTGCCGAAGGAAAAGCTGAAAGAACTGATTTTTGAGGAAACTGCTAGATTCCAGCCAGGATATCGATCTTAAATTGCGCATAGGTAAAGTGGCAGCAATCGGAACAACTCGGGCAGGGGGAAGAATGTTGGAGCTTTGTTACCCCTAGTGAAATGCAGAACTTCCCCATTGGTATGATAACTGGCTGTTGAAGGGTAGCTTGATGTTTATTCATTTGACCTCAGTCCTGTTCCGTTGGTGAAGGAACAGTTTAGGTTTGCCGGAGATTTGGAGTGTCAGAGGGAATCCAGGCAATTGTCTGAGGTGTTTACCTGGTTTTTAGGTTACACTGAAGGAGTAAGACTTACATTTAAATAGTGCTTCTCAGAATAAAGGCTGTGGTGACACTTTGAAATGCAAATTTATTTAAACAACAACCACCACACCCCACCTCCCCCCTCAGAAAACCCCCAAACAAATCACATTTTAAGGGAGAAGTGTTCATAAATTACAGACTCTTTTTGTCATCCAGCTTCAAATGCTTTTAAAAAAGTTTCTTCCTTAAATGTAATGCACAGGGAAGAAATCTCATTATTTTAAAAGGGGGGTGGGATGGGGGAAGCTTCAGTAGGATTCAACTTAAGTTTTAAGTACCTCTGAAATAGTGTGAGTTAATGAGAATAGTATCTAAATATTCATAGATTGGTCATGATTACTCTTCCTAACCTTTAAGATTTAAAACTTTACTTTAGAATGAAATGTATTCATATTCATTGCCTCGAATTTTTTTTCAAACCAAAAACCCAGTGCAGGTAACTGGCCTTCATACACCATGAGGCTTACAAGTAGTTTCGTACAAAAGTGGTCAAATACTGACATGAATAATTTTTGTAATACCTAAAATATTTGAATCATAGAATGTTTGGGTTGGCCGGGACCTTTAAAGGTCATCTAGTCCGACCCCCCTGTACTGAGCAGGGACCTCTGCGACTGGAGCAGGTTGCTCAGTCTGTCCAACCTGACTTGAATGTTTCCAGGGACGGGGCATTGGCCACCGCCCTGGGCAACCTGTGCCAGTCTCTCACCACCCTCAGAGTAAAAGTGCTCCTCCCTGTATCTACTCTTGTGAAACTCCTGTGATACTGATGGTTTAAAGTGTCCGTTTTGTGACTGGGGAAGAAACACAACCAAAAGAAGACAGCCTAGTCTGGGTTGCCTGTTTTGTGGCAAAAGTGCTGTTCTCTGTCAGCAGCGGCGTTCTGCAGTCACTGGATTTTGGTGGTGGTTCCAGCAGAAAGGTTAGGTTTTGAGCCAGTGAACCGCAAGAAATCCATGAAAGAAAGTACAGTTTTGAAAATATAGTTTTTCCTTAGAGTACCTTCTGTTGCCACTGACTTGAACATTCAGATGTGTAGAAGGTCACAGGCGAAGTCATTCTGTTCTTTAGAAATACCATATGTGTGCGTTTGAGCTTAGAGCTAACATCTGAAGCTGCTTCAATAATTAACAGTTAGGTAAACCTGAGGTTCACACATCTGGCTCTGATGAGCTGGGCGGTGGGACACAGCAGCAGGCGTGGTGCTTACTTCCCAGCCGTGTTTCCCGAGGCTCCTTTGGTACAAGAGGCACGAGCAGTACATGTACACGGTCTGGACGGAGGCGAGAGGGTTTTAGGCGTAAGGTGAGGCCTGTTGCTAACAGGCCGTAGCGTGAAGAATGGAAGAGCAAACCACTGACATGGTGGTAAACTGTAGTTTATGACCTTTCCTGCTTGCCTCTTTGCCCGGATGGTACCTGCCTAGGCCATATCAGGGATAAAGATTCCGGTGCTAACAGAAATCTCTGGTTTGCTAAAAACGTTACCTTGAAATGGTACTCTGGAGTGTTGATTTGGCTGATGTGACACTGAAATTCAAATACTGTACTCAGCTGGATGATGGCATGCTGGGCATTTGCCCTGGTCACTTGTGGTTAGAAGTGTTAGCTGTCCCGCGTGACAACAGTTCAAACATGGGCAGCTGACGTCCTGGTGAAGGCCAAGCCCCAGGAGTTGGCTTAAGATGGACAGCGCGTGTGTGCGCCCCTAGACCCGCCCTGTCCGTCACCCACTCGCCCTTCTGAGTGTGCCCTTTCTGGAGGCTCGGGACTTCCCTCTTGACAGTAGTTTTTGGAGTTGAGAAGCAATGTGAAAAGACCAGGTTCTTCAGATGACTGAAGAATGTACTCTGTTCGTTGGTTGTGATTAATCTTCCTAGTCTTTTGAAGATTTAAAATTCTAACTTTAACGTACCGGTATGCGCTGTCTCTGACCCGTTTTTTAACGTGTGCTGGTCGTGCTGCCTCTGACTCGGGATAAACGTGGTGTACATAAAGCCAAGCGGAAGGAAAGGGTGCTTGTTTAAAGGGTGATGGTAAAACGTGAATCACTGAAATATGTCTCTGCTCTTTTTTGTAGGACAAGGACTTAAAGGACTGGGCATGCTCAAACGTTGCTGTTCCTCTTCCCAGTTCTTTATTGTTGGTCATGTCTGTGGCCTCTCTCAGCTTACCCACTAACTCCTTTGAGCCATTCAGGAGGGCAGTTCCTGGTAGTTTTGGCTTTTCATGCTTTCAATGAATCTCTTAAGCCTGAAGAATTGTAATTGACACTCCTGTGTAATGCCCATTGTTGCCCTGCTGCAGTGCTGTGCCTGAGGGCACCGACTGCTGGCCGTGTTTTAACCGCTTGCTTTCTGGTTTGAAAGATGCAGTGGTTCCTTTCACTCCTGGATCAATATCCAAGAAGATAATTCATTAACCTCTGAGAAGTTTACACCACGAACTATGTTTTCCTGACTTTACTGAAGTCGCTGGCATTTTTTTTTTTTTTTTTTTTTAGAAAAGCTACTATTCAGGGCACTTTAAGTCAGTGACATCCCAGAATTTTTTGCACTTCCTTTTTGAGTAGAAATGGTTAGCATCCGGCAGAGCTGATACCATTACGCTGTGGGTTACAGCATAAATCGTGCTCATGTTAATCTTGCTTGTGCACTTGTTTGGGTGTCCTGTGCTGTACACACAGGTATTCTGTGCAGCCGAAGAGCCACACTGGAACCCAACTTAATTGAATTCATCCAAGAACCAGTTTTTCCACGTATTGGCAAAATGTGTACCCTTTTCTCCCTGCCTTTTCTAAAAGAGATCGTGTAAAGTTTAGCCGTGTTGGAGGCATAGTACTTCCAAAGTTCGTACCACGAGGTAGCGTTTGAGACTCGTGCAAAGGGAACGAGTGGCAGCTCGCCAACTTACCCTTACTCACTGCGTGGTGGAAGATTAACGAAGCGCGTAATGGCATGAGGAGCTAGTAGCGAATGCTTTTCTCGCTGGAAGGCATCCGTAAGTGGTGGGCAAACGAGAAACCAAACGATGATGTTAATAAACCCAGTCTCCATCCTGCATACCAATGAAATGCTCCGAGTGAGGACTGATAGTTTTTACCTTTGAGCCTAATCACTGACATTCAGAATTCTTGCGGAGAGGAACACTGCATCTTTAAATGAGAAAGTTTGAATTTACTTTTGCTCCTACAGCATGTCAGCATCTCAAGTTCATTTCTTGCAACCTACACTATGGTGATTTGTAATCAAGCCTCCATGAGCTCGTGACATGAAGTACTGTTCTGTTGTCAAGTACTATCAAACTCTTCTGATAATGCTGAGTTAGGACAACCAAACAAAGCTAGCACTAAATAATGTTTAAAATTGTATACCTTTTAATGATCTTTTCAAGTATTTGTTACTGAAATTGTATAATGTGGAGTTTACTAGGTGTTATGTTCCAGTGCAGTGCCTCCTTTTCTTTCCCCACTGCTCTCTGTGGTGAGAAATTTGCCTTGTTTAAAATAATTACTGTGCCCTCGCATGACTGTTAAAGCTTTCTGTGCAAAGATGATTGTCTAAGTGCCACATGCCTATGATTGAGAAAAAAAATAATCTATTGTTACCTCTGAGTTGTGTTCAACTGAAATGCTATTCAACAAATAACTTAGGAAAAATAGTTCTATTTTTAGCTTTTCATATCTCTGCTGTCTTTTTCTCATTTTACTTTGGCAGCAGTGAAGAATGGATTGTATAAAGACTGCTTGCTAATATGAACAAAATGCACTTGTAATTCCTGGAAATAAATTTGAATCTTATATCTTCACATTAACATTAAGAATTAGTTTTTGGTTTCCTCTTGGGTAACGCGTTTGAATGGAAATCAGGTTCAATTGCTACTGTAGTATACAAGGACGCTTGCTGGTTAATAACGCCAGGCTTCCTCATACCATTTAGTCTGCTTGTCAGAGAAACCTAGAAAGCCATTAACTTTTAGACTTCAATAGATAAGGGTGCTTACAAGATTCCATTTCAAAATTTTCTTTTTCCTATTGTTTAAGTGTTAGTCCGCCAAAACTAATGCTTAAGAAGCCAGGGTTCGTCATTAAAGGGCATTTTCTATTGGGAAGTTCTTGTGGTACATACACCTCTGTTGCGGGGAACACGGTAGGAGCATCGTCGGGACACTGCGCAGCGATGACGGGATTGTGGTGTGGAACCTATGCTAACAACACTTTCTACAGACGTATGCACGTGACTGTTGATAACGTGTAGAAATTCCTCCGGACGTTTCTACACATCTTTACCAAAACGCTTTTCTCGCTCAGTTTTGAAAGGTTGAAATGTTTCTGGGATCTCTGCTACTTGTACGATCATCATCGTGACACGCATCGCTTTTGGTGTGGTTGGGAAGATGACTGTTACTGAAATTAGTTCGTGAGACCTCAGTTTTAATTTACTAGGGAAGAACTTTGGCAGCTTACTTCATCCTTCTCTTTAAAATCTTTACCTTTGGGTTTCTGGGGAGGCGTAGGCTTGCCCTCGCGTTCAGGCTCAGCGTGAGGAGCCGAGGGTTCGCTTTCCCTAACGTCTGGTGCTTTTGGGCTTTCTTCCATTGCAGTTCTTGCTGAATCCGGTTGACGTCTGTCAGCAGCCGCATTCATCGCCCTCTTGCTGAATTCAGTAAGCATGGTTGGGTTGAATTCGTTAACGCCTCAAATGCAGGAGCATGATGATTTTTTGGGTCAGATTTTGAGAAGAGTTTAAAAGAAGGTGCCTATAACAACACTGTGTTAGGTCGCTTATTTCATCATTTTACGTTGTTTTTTCTTTTCGCTGTGTAGTTTTCATATTTCAGAGCGGAGAACAGCAACTCTTAATCGAAGTAACATGCAAATTTCATGGTAAAGATGTTTTGGGAATAAGGAATGTAAAGAGTTCACGGTCAAAAACATTCCAACCTTACAGCTGAAGAAAAATATGCAAACACAAAATTCTCATGGATGCTTTGGCAAGAAAGCATCTTACTCTGCTGTCCTGACTGTCGCCAGGCTCTTCCTCGCCAAGATCCCGCGTTCCGTCAGATCTGAAGTGTGCAAGGCGCTACGTGGGCTGAGCGGTGTGGTGCGCGAGGAGCTTTCGGGAGTAGCAGTGGTGGTGTAACTCAGCAGTGGCCAAATGAAACCCGAGGAGCTGAGCACGGTTTTCCTTGCAGAACGAGAAAAAGAAAATCCTGCTGTTGCTGCCCACTGTAATATGCTACGATATATTTATACCATGTCCGAGTTGTTTGCTGAGCAACTGTACTATAGATTTAAACTTTATTAATATATATTTGCTTACGTTAGTGTAGTTTATATAGTCCTTGGTTATTGATAAATTTATTGTGTTGTTACAGCACAGTGATATGGTATAAATATAGGTCTATACATACACACCATATACTCATGAATTTGGGCCCTTGCATAGTACTTTTATATTTGTACAGCGATGTCTTCAAGCAATCCCAGATTTCAGGGGAAATATTTTTGTAAATGCAGTGGTTTAAACAAAAAACTCCAAACAATCCTTTTACTAAGTTTTAAATACGTTTGTGGTTCAAAATGGTTTAGTTAACAATTGAAATGAAGACACTAAATTAGTGAAAAGTGCACATTAGTAAAGTGAAGCTTGCAATGGTTTTTGTAGCATGTGCTGTGATCAAGCCAAGTGAAACATTGGAGGAAATGTAAAAGTCGGACTATCTTTGTAAATCTAGAACAAATTTCTAAAGGTTGCAGCTGGTTTACTTACTATTGTTGCCTTTTCTTGTGTTGTATCAGTGTAGAGCACTCTTAAAATACTCAAACTGCTTTGTCTTTGCTTTGTACTGTTGGTGCCTTCTTAGTCATGTACCCCACAGGTCCTGCATAGCTAATTTAGTTAATGGTAAGTGTAAAATAAAAAAGCAAAGGAAGATTTTATAAAAAAAAAAAAATCATTTTCTGTATGTTCTTATTCATTGTAACAATTAAACGTTTATATTGTGACAGATTTGTGATTTGGTTAATCTGTATAGAACAATTGTAAGTAGCAAAGGTTTATATTTCGTCTTATTCTTTTGATGTTGTAAACGTATGTGATTTTCTTTTTTAAATCAGGTAACTTAATGTTCTGTTTTGTTTTTGGCATCTGAATCTTGTAAAAACAAATGCAAAGAAAATCATTAAATTGTGTCCCTGTATGACCAAATCGGCATAGTACCGTGCATGTCTAGAATGACCGGAATTTTGCTGTAAAACAGCCTGCTGCTTTACAAACCGTGAATGCCCACGGACGCCTGTGACGTTGGCTTACCTACGGAACGGCTGTCGCCGGGACACGGCAGGAGCGAGGAGCCCGCGTTCAGTATCTGTACGCACTCCAGCGTGCTGGTTCCACTGCATGGTTGTACCAGCCCGAAACAGAACTGGGGGAGCCATCCAGAAACCGCAGGTGACGTTTCTTTGTGACAGGCGGAAATGCTCTGGCTTTGCTGCACCCAGGTTAGGAGACCATCAGTGCTGCGAACCGTTGAGCTCAGCGTGATGCGAATAGAGCCGTCTGCCCGATGATTCACAGGTTTCTGTACGCTTCACGCTGTTGTTCACGCAGCTATCGCCCTGTTCCCGTGAAATCTTGAAAATAATGCCGTGAGCAGCACTTGGAGACACCAAGTGGTTTTGGTTTGCTAAGAAACATTTTTCTCGGGCCAAGGGTTTGAAAGGGGTGATTTCTGGGAGCAAGGCAGGTAAGCTTACGGCACTGTGATGGGCTTGTAATGAATGGGGTGCTTTAGCCTAGAATCGGACTGTGGCAATGAACTGAACTCTGAAAACGTGTAGCTGGATGGATAATGGCAGCCAGAAACTTCTCTGATTAATACAGAAACAGAACATGTGACCTGAAGCTAAAGCGAGCTTATCTGTAGCTGACAGTTCTGTGACAACTCCAAGAATTAGCTTGTCAAAATCCATCTCTCCATTCCCTCTTTGGCTTTCACAGCACAGTATGTCATTTTTTCCAGAATATTGCAGAATTTCATTTTTGCCGTAGGTGGGGTTATGTGTGTTCTTTCTTCACTGACTGTAGCTGCCTCTCGCTTCCTTTGTTCCCGCTAGCCGAACACTCTATTCACAGCTGCCCGTGCTTGGGTGAGTTACTTCAGGGTGTAACTAACTGCACCTTGTCTCGGTGGAAGTTTTGACAAGCTCCTGATTGACTTACCACTTTCGTAACCCTTGAGTAGGGTTAGTTTGAAATATCCATGTTTCCCCAGGGCGGGACACTGATCCTTTCTATCTGTAAGCCCCAAGTGTAACGGGCACTCCGAAACTGTTGGAGTCGGGGACCAGGGATGGGTGCTGGGCGCGGGTTTGTGTGGGCTGGATGCTCTGGAAGCTGAGCTGCCTGCGCTGGGGCCCGGGGTGCACTCAAAGGCGAAGGCTGCAAGGAACTGCTGAGTACAGGCCCTGCTTATCTGAAGAGATACTAGTGTAGGTTGGATGGCATCAAGCTTTGTAGAGCTCTAACCCCAGGATTTCCTCTGCAAATATGCCAGTTTGTGTGTTGTGTGTGTTTCATTTTATTCTTACTACTAAATTGCATGTATGTAATACTTGGCAAGCTTAAAAAACAAGGAAACGGTTGGAGGCGTGTAGAAGACTTCCCAGCTCTGTGCCATGGATACGTGCTGTGCCTGCTGGTGGTTATCTTGCTCTGATGTGCTTTTTCCTCGCACGTGAAACTCCAGCTAGCTTCAGGAGAGTTCCAGAGCTTGAACTCCGGTGCCAAAGGCAGCCTTGGTGAGTCTGCGCAACCTCCTCGTGCTCTGCCAGGCACGAGAGGTGCCCAGCGTTCGCGTCCCCCGTCAGAAATGTGGCCCCACTCGTGCGGTGTTCACGTGGAGGCCGATCTTGGAAGCCAGGTATCAGAATTGTCCTGTAACTCCTCTTCCCCCTTTACACCTAACCACGCTGATGGCTTTCCTTCAGGTGTTTTCCAGAGCGCTGCCTGTCTTTTCGCTGCGCCTTGCTATCGACAATTTACTTTTCTCTTTGTCTTCCTATTCACAGTGAGTCTAAATAAGTCCCAGTTATTCCAAAAATCCTTCTATAGGATTCCTGAGCTTTCTGATGGTGAACAACAGTGTATTGATTCTGATAGTTAAACTGTGCATCCACTGAAGAGGTAAGCAGGAAAGCTGGAAAGGTCTCCTGAGGCTCTTCCTGCTGGAAGTACAGCATGGGATCTGCTCACTGTGCGTGGATTTCTGGGAAGGCAATATAAAAACAGGAGTAAGGAACAGAAAGGAGCAATGCATTTGGCTAAGATGTGGCAGGAAACCGTGTTCCAGTGGGTCTTTGTCCCTCCTGGGGATTTCTGCCTGAAGTCCACCAGTCCCTGGTTAAAACTTTTCTTGGCTCTGAATCTTTAAATACCTTGTCAATACTGACAGCTTCCTGCTACTTCCCTAAAATTGCCTCTCCTCTTCCTCTCGACACACACACATACAGAGCCCATTTTCCTGAAGTTCCTTCCCTTTCCAGTAATTCATGTGGCAGGGAAATGTGTGATCCTTCTAACTTTTCATTTTACTTGGTGCAGACGTAGCACCTTCATGTTTGTGTATGAAGGCTGAAAGAAGGGGCCCTAAAAGTATTCTATGTCTGATTTCCCAGGAAAGAGCAAGAAATACCTTGACAGCATGTTGGGTTTGCAGCACTCTCGTCTAAAAATAGAGTTCAAAAGAGCTTTGCCTTGTGAGTGCTTCTGCGAGTCTGTGCGACACTCAACTGTACGAGGTGAAATACTGGGTCTCCGCGTCTCCGTCCATTGCTGCCCGGACTGGGCTGACCTTTGGTCTGGCTGAGTTACTGCCTTCCAGTGACTATTCCTCAGGGCTTGACGCTTTCCATGTGGGTCTTTTTCTCCAGAGTCCTTTTCCTGCTCTGAGTGACTTCCCTCCTCGGTTGTTACTTTATCTTGCACGGCTGTAGGGTGCCTGGTCTCACGGCTCAGCTTGTGTTTGCCTGCGTATCTTTTTTCCTTCGTTAAAGCTGTGCCAAGGACACGGCTGCGCTGCGGGAGCCGGGCTGTGGTTACAGGCAGCTGGCTCCTGGGCCTCCAGTCACGGCTCTGGGGAGAAAGCCTGGGTAGCGCCGAGCAGCTCCTCTGCTGCGGTCAGTCCTCGCCGTGCCCGGGGTAGCACCGACCGCGGTGTTGCGCAGTGCAGCGAGCTGTTGGTGCCACCGTAGGTGTGTAATGCTGACCTTGAATGCACAGCCCAGAAATAACAATGGAAAATCTTAGTCTCCCTAGCCATGATGCATGCCTCAGCACGTCTGAGAACTATTTCAACATTCAGGCTTTTCTAGCAAAAAATAATAAGCCCCAGAGCTGTAAGGGAATGCTATAGAAATGTTTAAAATCTGCTATTACTGAAGGACTTGAGACGCACCTTTTGGGGTTTGTGGTTGATGTTGGATCCAAGACTAAATGGCTTGTACTGAAGATGTTTTTCTGCCTTAAAACTGCAAATGCAAAAATGTTGAATATTCAAAATTTTGGCTTGAGACTGACTGAACCAATTCTATCACAAGTGAGCGGAACGAGTCAGGGGGAGGTTTTTTAGTCAAGCCATTCTCCTAATTCACTTCTGATTTCAATAGCTAGTACTCAAGAGGAAATTTCGACCAACAGCCCGTCTGTATTCCTGGAAGCATTAAAACTCACTGATGTTCTAACTGGTAGCTGAGACATCATCTACTCGGGAGTTCAAATGTCAGACTTGGTGTGTTCTGTGTGTTTTAAAAGTTTGTCAGTTTTGGTAGGTGTGCATGCTTTCGCGGGATTTGGGATAGGTGTGCCGCAGGTGCGGAGGGAACACAGACTTGCAGGCCAGCTCCCACAGACGGATACTGCTGATGTCACTGTAACTACGCGTTCTCAGCCTGTGTTTGCTCTCGTGTGCGGCGTAAGCGCAGCACTCCGGGCAAACGTATGGGGATTAAGAAAAACAACTACTGTGGTCATTTCTTAAGCATTCTTTTGTAGCTAAGCTTAATTTACAAACTTGTTTTTGAGGGTGTGTTGGGTATTTTGGGAGAATGGTGTTAAGCTGTTTTTACAGCTGACTTGGTGACATTTCTCTACATATAATGTGCTGTTGTCCCAGCATGGCAAAGGCCTGCATAATTCATGTGTGCTCAACTTAATCACTGGTTTTCTTCTTGCGACAATAAATGGCATTGTACCAAAAGCAATATATCCTGTGTGTAGTTAGCAGTGGAAATAACTATTACTGTGCAGCTTTTATTTTCATTGTCTTTCCAGCCACTAGCACGGATCGTGTGCATTGACGGTTGCTCCAGACTATTAAAGATGTCTCGGGGCAAAAAAACCCTCTTGAATAACACTTGTGTGCGTTCTGGAAGCTGCTGCTGTACTTTGAAGCAGAAAAGGGTTGCATCTGGTGCTGCGTTAAGCTTATTTTCTTCTGAGTCTTATCATCAGAACACATCTAGATCTAGAGTGTTTCTCCGAAATTGCTCCTCCACAGTTTTTCCTCTTGAGAAAGGCCCAGGCTCAACACCAGCATCGTTAGAGCCAAGGATTATAAGAGAGCGGAAGGGCTTTTTTTCCCTGCTTGATTTTGGGATTCGGCTAAGCTGTGCTCAACCTCATTAGATCACTGCACTGTAAAAAGACTTGTGGAATGCTGCAACTGGTTTTGCTCACCAACTGCTTAACTCGAGACCAGATAAGACGGAGCAGGGAGTACACAATACTTGGGAACTCTCTAGTCTTAAGTTCTGACCCTCCTGGCCCCGCAGCAGCAGTTCTGCGCTACTGGCTCTGCAAGCCAACCAGCCCTGGATAACTTTCCTTTGAGGAGGGAAGGGTTTTCCTTTCTGGGTGCTCAAAAGGGCAACGTACCGAGATGGTGATCTCCCCACCACTTGCGTTTGACCGCTAGTGTGTAGCACTCGTCGTACTGAAGTGTCACTGTACAGAAGTTTTAATGCTGTAGAAATAACAGGGCTGAAGAACTTGCTCTTCTTGACATGTATATTCCTCTTTGCCTTCAAAGTCTGTAGAAAAATACTTGCTTTCAGTTATAACTGAATAGCTTTTCCGCGTTTTCCGTGCACATTTTCTCTGCTGCCTCCTACTCTTCTTAGATGTGACTTATCTTACTGCTAACGGTGTTATAAAAACTGTGGTACTACAGGTGTCATGTGGTAACTTGTAAATAAAATTACTGTAAACACATGGTCAAGTTATTTGTGGTGCTGGTCTGTAAGTGCGTGACATCACCTTAGCTGCAAATCCTAACTGTGCTTTCCTGAAGGACGCACACGTTGGACCTGGTGATTATAAAGCTGGTGTCTGTGCCCTTTACAAGGAACCTTTTGGTGACTGGCCTCCACAGCAATCTGGTCCTAGTGACAAGTTCCAGGCAAGTACGGCATTGACAGCCATTATTCCTAGGCAGTAACCCTGCAACGTAATTTGCTAGATGACAGCAAATCAACACTTACATCTAACATTGTCACTGGAGCAATAATACATTTTCATGTAAATATCTCGAACAATGTGTATAGCACGTAGAGAATGCGAGATGATTTATGGTTGGAAGCTGACGAGGAAGCTGTTGCTGTGGGAGCGTTTTCTCCTTGGAGCCTGTCAGCTCTAGGAAAGGACTGGCTGTTTCCTATCCAATTGAGAGGGTGGCGGAAAAAAGTGGAGGAGGTCTGACTTGTGCAGAGAACAGAGCGCTATGTTTTAGTTAAAAAACAGATACGCTGCTCTGCTGCGTCCTGTCTGTGGCCGGCGAGTGTCGGAAAAGGAGCAACGCTGTGGCTGGCTCGGCGGGTGTGCAGGCAGAAGAGGTGTGGCTGGCACTGCCAGGAGCTGGAGGGATGTGTTTATGAACAATACTCCCTTTCTCTTCCAGAAAACAGTTCTGAGGAGATCTAATTAGCAGTCAGGTGTTAAGCTCTTCAGAACAATTTGCTTTCCTGTAGGCAGGTGTCATGCAGGGCCTGCCATTGGTCGGTGTAGCAGTAGATAAAATTTAATGTTTGAGGGTTTTCATGCCTTTCCTTTGGGGGATGAATGTTTTAGCCAGTCCTGTGGAATACCTTACGAAAATATTCAAATGGCTGAATTTTCTGCAGTGCTGGAGAGAGAAACCACTTGTCGTTCCCAGGTCCCTGAGGCTCCAGTCAGCTCTCTGTTGTGTACACAGGTAACAACTACCTTCTGCTCCCTACAGCATGGCAGCAGGCACTGTCTGAAGAGCATGCCTGAGCAGGGGCAGGTGGGAGAGGGAAGCAGAAGGGCCATTCGAAATACACAGCCCTTAACACTATTCCTCCTCCTGGGGTACCTCTATGGAACCATCCTCTGCAGTTGTCTCATCCCTGTCCCTCTGGCTTCATCCCCTTGTTTTCCCTGGCAGTGCAGACTAAACGATCATAGAATCACGGAATGGTTTGGGGTGGAAGGGACCTTAAAAAACATCCAGTTCCAACCCCCCTGCCATGGGCAGGGACACCTTCCACTAGACCAGGTTGCTCCAAGCCTCATCCAGCCTGGCCTTGAAG
>NW_010229557.1:42129-45440 GCF_000690775.1 Eurypyga helias
TTCTCCAGGCTGAACAAGCCCAACTCTCTCAGCCTGTCCCCATAGCAGAGGTGCTCCAGCCCTCTGAGCATCTTCACGGCCTCCTCTGGACTCACTTCAACCAGTCGATATCCTTCTGATGTTGAGGGCTCCACGGCTGGACACAGCACTCCAGGTGGGGTCTCACCAGAGCACGATGTTGCTTGTTGATGCCTTGTCTGTGACTGAAGAGGTTGGCCTCCCTCTTCCGCTCGTAAGTTCATCCAGAAGCTGGGTTCACTCCAACTTTGATTCTGAAATCAGTTATCTTCTTCTCAATTTTTCTTCTTTTTGGTGAGGACTTGGTAGCTACTGCGCAGTCGAGTGTTTTGCTAGGCAAATGACACTTCCTTGTGAGACAGGAATAAAAGCCTTGGCGAGCATTTGCCTTTGCTAGCTTTGTTTTGTACCATGGAGTTGACAGAGAGAAACCAGAAGGGATTTTTTGCTTTCGCCGAGTGTTGTGGTGACAGTCATCAAGAGCACGCCAGTTTGGAAGAAACTGGTTGTGGCAAACTGCTCAGGTTTAGCAAACATCTCGTGCATTGTTTTTCAAAAACGATGGTCCGAATGATCTGCAGCACAAGTACGGTTATTTGAAGGGAGGGGCTCGGCGGTGTGGCAACAGGCATGCAGCACTTGCACAACACAGCTTGGCGTTTGCTGGAACTGCCCAGGAGGGGAAAAGTAAGAAGGGTCATAGCTCTTTCCAAAGGAAGTGGTGAGACAACAAACGCTATGTGACGCTGTCTAATAACGTTAGCTCTGTTCAGCGTTTAAATAGTGCCAAATCAATGAGCAAAGCACAAATAATTTGCCCTCCGCTTTCAGGATGCAGACAGGCAATGCTCGGGCCACACTCTGTCACTGCATTACTGCCAGACAGAGGTAGTCTGTGGAACGTGGCTCTCGTACGTGTGTATTTTTGAGTACAACTTCCCTTCATGCTTCTGCTAAGAAATTAAGAAAAATGCTTTCCATTCAGATCAGTACTTTACAGCTGGGGGGGAGAGAAATAACCGTTGTATTTCTCATGATTTTCAATGACTGGATATGATCATATTTCTGCTTCTCAGCTCTCAATTACTCCTGTAATTCTTCACTTTTTTCTTCCCTTTAATCCCCTTCCCTGCAACTGTTGCATACAGTCTTGGGGAGCCTGATTCTTTTCAAGGTATTTGACTGTATTAGGAGGCAAAAACCCCATGGAAACATTCATGTGGAAACAGTTCCACTTAGCAGGGATCAAACTGTTCCTCAAAGCAGGAGCCGTGACACAGTAGCTTGTGGCCTTTTACCATAAGGGGTAATTGAGTTTATTTACAGCAAGCATATTAAACTAAACACTTAGTTCAAAGGATAAACAACCAAACAAATACAGCCCTTTCAGAATAAAATGTCATGTCCATGAGAGCTACTGAATGGAATCCCTGACAAAAGAAACCCAAACAAACAGGTACTAGAAAACAAAATGTCTCAGAAACAATGCGCTTGAATGAATGAAGTTTGTGCCTGCAACAGCGGTTGTCTGAAGGTGGTGATTAGAACTCGGGCGATTTTTGTGGGTGGGGAGGTGGGCAGCAACAATGAAGCCTGTGGCATTTCTTGTATAAACAATTCTATCTGCAAATTGCCACACGCCTCCTCAAACAAAGATAGCAATTAATTAACCAGGAGAGTCCATTTCAGCTCTTGAGGTGCTTATTCAGGATATTCAAGCATTGCCTTGGCATTCACTTGCACTGAGAATGGATTCATGATGACTTTTTTGTGTTAAATTATTGAAATTTTGCATGTGTATATTTTGGTTTTACTTGAATGTATGAATCACTTGAACACCTAGTAATTTCCACTGTGAAAAGAGGTGTGACTGCATTTCAGTGATCCTGCCTTGCTACTGCCTGCTAACTGCACTTGAATTTGGAGAAAGGGAAAACATTATTTGCTTTTCTTTTGGAGTGTACCCTTCCATGCCCTGCAACGTCTTTAGAATAAAATAATCTTCAGGTAACTAGTACAAATTACAAACTCTCTGTATGGCCTGTTCAGGATAATAAACACATCTGTATACCCTTGGCACCTACCTAAGCAGTAAAGAGCTAGCTAGTATCTGAAAAGCTTGAGGAAAATAGATAATGTAAACCCAGCTCATGCTCTCCTATAAACACAATTCCTATATCCTGCTGGTGAATAAACCATAGGCTGTCAGCTTCCAGGGTTTGGTAATTAGCAGAAGTTACAATACTACTGCGTGTTTTTTCTGGTGCCATGTTGGTTTTATTACACCAGCCTAAAAGTTGGATTAACCCAGTGCCATGTCGTCTTCAGGGAAGGAATGGGCACAGTCAGAGATGCTCTACCTGGTACCTTCTTGCAATGTTTGTCCCTTTTTCCATTTGTTGTCTCCTCTAATTAATTATTTTCTTGTAGTTTTATTTTTTTCTTTAGTCCTTTCAGACTTAAAGGTTGTCCTAGGGTCAGATTAATGCCCAGCCTTAGCGGGAGAACAGGCAGTCCATCATGAGAACTTACAGTCCATCTGTAATGCTTTGCAATTGCATGTACCTTTTGTCACACTGCAGAAAATGGAAGTTGGAAGGAACCTCGGAAGGTCAGGTGGGCCGATCCCGCTGACAGCAATGAAGATGTGGTAAGCTGGGCTACCTCTGGACTGCATGGGGCTGAAGAAGACCTACTAGAGGAAGAGAAAAAGAATGTAGATCTTTAGTTCTTACTTGCTTATCCCTTACACAACTCATTTGGGCAGTAACTGATGTTTTCCCCTGTACTTCAGCCACCTTGTCTGTAGGCTGTGCAGGGCGCTACCCACACAACATCCTTTTTTCTGTTTTGGCTGGAAGATATTGGGAGCAAGGAATGCCATTCACATTTGTACAGAGCCTTTAGCTACTGCAGAGATGCAAGAAATTAACCTCTCCCTTGCTGTTCAGGCTGCCCTTCCTGGCACCACTGTAGCTGGTTGGTGCTGTTCCTGCACTCAGGCGATGCTTTAATTCTTGTGCTACTTGTTTTCATACTTGTTTTAAATATAAATATATATTTATATAAAATATTCTAGAAATCAAAAGCCTTTTTGTGTAACATTCGCTATTAATTTTGTCCATGGGTCAAATTTTTCAGCAACAGGGCTATATAGTCTCCAGAGAGGACAAAGAACAGAGATAAAATTGGCCCTAGGAAAGATGCAATAATACCTTTTATTCAACCTCCCACTAGAAACCTTTCCTCCATGAAAATCCAAATAAAAGCTGTTAAAGGAAAAGCATGACTGT
>NW_010229557.1:45513-45776 GCF_000690775.1 Eurypyga helias
GTGGTCGTGCCATCTGCCGGTGGGAAGTTGCCATGAATAGCGTTTATACATAACGAAAACTGAATGACAGTTACACATGACGATTAAAGAGCAAAATTTATAACAATACCTAGAGTGTTCTGAAAAATACCGTATAAATCCTCTAGAACTATAGCTATAATGTTTATCAAAAGCTAACCTAGCAACCGTTTAGAGCAGGAACATACCTCTGCACCGGTTGGTGAATGATTTATGTTTGCACATGGTACGTTTAGGGTTTTTCT
>NW_010229558.1:0-3356 GCF_000690775.1 Eurypyga helias
GCTCCCACCCTCTGCGGGAAGAATTCCTTCCTGATGTCCAATCCCAATCTCCCTCTTCCCGTTTAAACCCATTACCCCTTGTCCTGTCGCTCCCTGCCCTTGGAAAATCTCCCCCCAAGCTTCTTTGTAGACCTCTTCCGGTACTGGAAGGTGTTGTAATGTCTCCGTGGAGCCCAAGTCCTGTTTGCGGTAATTGGGTGATGATTCCCGGGCGTTTGACGCATTTGCCGGATAAGCAAAACCCGCGTTTCTTTACTGCAGTTGCACTGCAGGTGCTTGAAATAATATAGAAGTTAGGACTGCAAAGGAGGGGCCTGGTGTGGCCTGAGGCGGAGGTTTCCTGGCACTGCAGCAGCAGGGAGCTCTGGTTTGCTGTGTACAGCAGAAATACTTTGCACTCCAGAACTGAATGAGTTTGATTTTGCATTATTACGTCACTTTTCTGTTTTGGATTGGCTTCTTCATGCACTAGTGAGGGAGAACCTTCTGGCTTTTTACTCGCTTAATTTTTAAGTGCTTTTTATTGCAACAGAAATGCACGGTTAGGTCGGCTCTGGGACCAGACCTTCAGTACCCCCTGTCGTGGCTTAACCTCAGCTGACCGCTAAGCCCCACACCGCTGCTTGCTGGCTCATCTGCCCCAGTGGGATGGGCAGGGAATTGGAAGGGCAAAAGCCCCTGGATTGAGGCAAAGACAGCTTCATAGGCAAACCAAGGAATTCAGTGCTTTCCATAGGCAGGCAGGTGTCCAGCCATCCCTGGGAAAGCAGGGCTCCAGCATGCATAACCATTACCTGGGAAGACAAATGCCATCACTCCAAATGTCCCACGTTCCTTCTTCTCCCCCCAGCTGTGTATGCTGAGCGTGACACCACATGGGCTGGAACACCCCTTCGGTCAGCTGGGGTCAGCTGTCCCGGCTGTGTCCCCTCCCAGCTCCTTGTGCACCCCCTGGCTGGCAGGGCAGCGTGAGGAAAGGCCTTGACACAGTGTGAGCACTGCTCCGCGGCGTCGGAGTCGTGGGGGTGCGATCTGCGCTGCTGTGGTCACGCACCCAAAACAGCACCGCATGAGCTGAGAATTAACTGTCCCTGACAGCAGCCGTACAGACCAGCTCTTCAGGGCAGCTCCCAGTCTAAGAAGAACCTTCTCGCCTCTTTTAACTAACGGGGTTTGCATCTTGCAGGAATAACTCTGTTCTTTTAGTTGAAACTTGTCCTTTATGACACAGTACAAGGTCTACTGACGGTCTTATCTTTCCAGCCACTAGAAATTCAGGTACTGGACTAGCTGGCATGGCATGTCTTTAGTAAACCCGTGCTGCCTTTTATTCAACTTGTATTTTACATCTTTTATAGTTAAAACTTGTGTTGCATTGTGCTGTAAGGATGTGGGTTTTTTCCCAAATCTTATTTCTAAGTTTTATGTTACCGAGATCAGGTGACTGAGTCTTTTGTTATCTTCATTTAAGAAAAAAGTATCAAATTTCCATTTCCCAATTATGTGGTACTGTTGCTGATTCAGCAGATTTATTAAACATTTTTGTGTTTGTAGTTTAATGGTTGCTTCAGTGTAATCTAATGGTGAGTTTCGAAACTGGACACCAGTGCTGCTCTGAAAGGAAGAATATTCTAGGGATCTATTCACGTGGCTTGAAAAACAGACCTTTGCCATACAAGCGACAGGATTGTAAAATCTTTTCCTCAATAAATGTGGAAAATATCCTAGCATACAAATCCACATCGTGCTGTTCTAAAGGAAGAATAGAGCAGTTATAAGAAACTTAAGACTGTGATGGAAGTTGTTCACCTTGAATGTCGCATACAGTCGTCTTCAGTCCGCCAGCGCAGTGGGATGTGGGTTGGAAAGAGCTTCTTTGGAGAAGTGCAGGTTTGGAAAGTGATGCACTTACAAGAAGAGACACGTGGTGCAGTGGGCTGCCGTGGTGAGTTCCACAGCTCAGCTGGAGGGAGAAAGTGGTATCCGACATAAAACTGCTGGGAGACCCTCAGGGGACCATTTTAGTCCTGGGAGCAAGGAGGGAAGGCACAGGTGAGAGCTGCTCCCGTTTGGTCGCCTGGAATTCCAGTGAGTAGCTGGTTCTTATGGTTTTGGTCGCTTTTGAAGGCGTATCGCGATCAAATAAGGAGAGAGCAGGCCTAGGGTTTATTGTGGTGTGGGCAGCATTAGCTTCTTGGAGAGCTGTCGCCCCCGAGATGATGCATTTTAAAGACTGGCCGCCCGGATGTCTCTGAAGGATCCGGGAGAGTGGATTTGAGGGAAGTCAGGCGGTTGGGTTTCCCGAGTGCAGCAGTGGGTGACGTGCAGCACAACGTACTGTTGTGTGGTCTGCAGGAAAAGAAAAGGCAAACGTGAAAATGTCTTGTGTGTCTGTCCCTCTAGCCTAAGGCATCCCTTCATAGCTGCTCGCACCTGTAGTGACAGTTATTTCCGTGGTTTTGTTTTCTAAATGCTGAATGGGTTTTGCTGATTATCAGGGAAGGGAAAATTCTGAGAATAAGATTTTTTTAATACAGTTTCTGCTTTATTTCATTTAACTGTTCAGAAATGTGGTTTCACACAGATTTCACAGGATGGTAGGGGTTGGAAGGGACCTGTAGAGGTCGTCGTGTGGCACTCTGATTAAAAACTCCACAAACTACAGGTGGTGTGGGGAAGATGAATGAAGAATTACTCTCCCCTACCTCCTCCCGTACAAAACACGGGGCACCTTGAATGGATCTCACGAGGGTCTCGTTCAATACACACCGAGGGGCACCGCGCGGGAAGGTGGCTGATCTCCCTGCTGAGGGACGTTCTGTGTGCTGAAAATGTGTGTGAACTCAGCGTAGGACAAATTGAATCAGAAAAGTCTGCTGAGGCAGTTAAATTAAACAAAAATCATCGGTAGCATTTGCCTGAGTCACGGACGGTAGCTGCAGAGGATTTGGAAACATTCCACTTTGTGCTGCTCTTAATTCCCTCAAAGGCAGTTGCTTCTGACTGTTTTTGAAGAAGGCCGAGTGAACCGTGGGTGTGGTTGTCCTTCTGTACAGGAGCGAGGCACAGTTCCAACTAAAATTAAGGAAACCTCTTTATGATTCAGTTGTAATTCTGCTGCGGTCTTGACTGCGAGCAGCAGCCAAGGAGCTCCACGCTGGAGGATTCAGCAGGTTTAGGACGATCATAATGGTTGGCCATTTTGCTTGCCCTTTGAAAATTATTTCTGCGTACAGGACGGGAAGAATTCTTAAATAAAAAGCTTTCCAGGGAAGGTAAAAGTTGTTGCCTCCAGAAGGCTGCTACTGATGTGGTAAGCGTGAACAGTGTGAACTGCCCCTGTACTCTGCTCTGGT
>NW_010229559.1:0-6047 GCF_000690775.1 Eurypyga helias
GCTTTACCAAAACCCGCTCCTTTTCCCCAAAAAGAGCACTGGGACTCAGGGGATGTGGGGCTTGAAAATGGACCCCTCCGCCTTGCAATAAAGTTTGGCCTTGAGACATCCTCTCTTGTTTTTAACCAAATCCAGCGTGTTTACCCCCGGTAGCAACCCAAGGAAGAGCTGCATCCTCGAGGGCTGCTGCAGGTGGGGGTGGGTGGGGGGGTGAGCATGATGCTCGGGGGGCAAACCCCACCCCGTCCTACCTCTCTGGCTTTGATAGGATCAAACACATCCCCATCTTCACCAGCCCCAGCCCCAGCCCCAACCACACCCAGCCCTGGGACAGACCCTCCCTCAGGTGCTTCGTTTTTGGCAGGGAGGATGCAAATCCTCCCTGGGAAGAGCTTAAAAGGAGCAGTGCGGGATGCTCTCCCCTCCAGCAATCCGCATTTTCTTCTCCAGTCCCTGTCTTGGGAGGTTTAACCTGCCCTAAAACCTGGTTACAGCTCAACCATTGCTGTGAAGAAAGAAAATATTGAGGTGCCAAGTGAAATACTGGGGGTCCCCAAAAATCCGTGGGCAGCCGCAATCGCAATCCTCTGGCAGGGAATTCCCTCACCAAAGTATTTTTGAGCCTGGATGTCTGTGAGTAGGTCATGTCCCCTTGGAATTAGTGGGTTTTGGGGGTATGAATATCCCTCTCATCTCCCCAGGAGAGCTGTTGAGTCGGGTCTCGCCTCTGTCGGGGGGTGGAAGGAGCCCTGGCCAATGGACACTGATTTTTATGGCTCTTTTACAATCGTGACTTAAATTTTACAGAAGTCATTTGGCTCCTGAGGGATTTAATAGTGTTTTGGAGCAGGTGAGCACAGGATGCACGAGGACAATGCTCTTAGAGCTGTCAAAATTGCCGGGGTCTCTCCCCTGGGTTAAGGGACACCTTTTAGGTCGAACAAATCCAACTATTCCTATAATGCACTGAGGGGATGTATTTTGTTAAATGTGCTTGTTTAAAATAAATAGTAAACCCAGCAGAAACTCTAGCCACCGCCCAAATTTGCATTTTCCCAGCATATATTTTGCATCCAGACCTGCTTGCCATCTGCACCCCATCACCAGCATCCTCCGCTCACCACCCTAATTTGCAGCCCGAGCTCAGAAACGCTGCAGGGATGATCCCGCGCTTCCTAGAGTATTCCCATGCCATACAACAGGGACAAACTCCAATCTCCGCCCCCCCCAATTTAATTTCCAGCCCTTACAAGGGGCTGCGCTGCAGGAAAAGGCCTTAAAAGCTATTAACATCCTCGTTAATCACCTTGTGCCATGGAGTTTTGGGGTTGTGTGTTCAGAGGGGGGTGCAGGGCTGCTCTTGAGCAGGAAAGCTCAGCCTAATTTTGGAAGGGTTTTTTTTTTTGGGAGACCCAGCCTTGCAAAACCATCCCCAGGGTTGATCCTGGGAGCTGGCGCTGGGCTCAGACAGGAGATGGTGCTGTTCCCTCGGCCATGCGGCTCCTCTAAAAGCTCAGACTAATTTTGGAGGGGTTTTTTTTGGGAGACCCAGCCTTGCAAAACCATCCCAAGGGTTGATCCTGGGAGCTGGCGCTGGGCTCAGACAGGAGATGGTGCTGTTCCCTCGGCCATGCGGCTCCTCTAATGCAGGAATAACATCACCCCCAGACGAGGTTTAGGCACTCGCTTTGTATTTTAAGCTTGCAGATAAAACTGTTTCTCCTCCAGCTGTGCACCAAAAATCCTCTTTTTGCAGTTTTTCAGGCAAGAAAAATATATTCCGTTGCTGTGCCTGCATAGGGGGTGCTTATTTGTGGAGATGAGGGATGCAAAGCGCCGTGGGACGGGCGGTTTGGAGACGAGTAAAAAAAAAACCCACCCCCAAAATGTTATTGCATTCGTACTTTGGGGTGTATTTATTATTACCCTGGTAAATCAGAAATGTTCCCGTCCTCCCTCGGCAGCAAGGTCCTGCCTGCACTGCAGGATTTGGGGCATTTAGCTAATTAATGCGGAGTAATTAATTTATCTAGTTCAACAGACCACTCCCAGGGACCAAGGGTTGTTTATTAACTACAGAGTTATTAGATCCATCCTTAAAGGACGCGAAGGCTCGGACCGTGTCCCCACGTCCTGCTCCCGTATCCCCCACCGACCCCACAGCAGTGAGCAAGGGGCTCCAATAATCACCATAAATCCCAATTAAATTACCCCCCCAGGACCCCGGGCTGCTCAAAACCAGGGGTGCTGTGCCTGCAGGGTGGGGGGTGGGGGGGAGTGGTGGAAATGGGGGGGTTTAGGCTCATCTGGGCATTGCTGATGTCAGTGTTTCCCCCTGCTTGGAGGGGTTGGAGCAGCTGGGGGAAATGCAGGGAAGATGGAGGGATTGGGGAAAAAAAATGGCATTTTGGACTGCTGCCTGCTGAGGTCAAGCCCTCCCTGGGGGAGTTTGTCGTGCAGGTGCTGCCAGCCCCTTCCTGGCAACACCCCGGAAAACGGGGGTGTTTCGCCTTCTTTTGTTATATTTCCCCTTTTGTGGGTTGGGGTTTTTTCCTTCTTTTGGGTTTGGTGGAGTTTCCCCCCCTCCCTTTTTTTTCCTCCTTTTGTTTGGCATTTTTTCCCCCTTTTTTTGTTGGTAGGTTTTGTTTTCCTTCTTTGATTTTTTTCCTTCTTTGTTTGGGTTTTGGGGGGTTTTTTTCCCTTCTTTATTGGTGTAATTTTCCTACTTTTTGAGGTTTTTTTCCCTCCTACTGGGCTGCAGCTGGCCAGTGCAAGACCTATTAGGGGATGGCTCCTCCCAGCCCAACACTGAAGCTCCCGTATCTTCACTGTTACTTCTTTCTCTTTTATTTTAAGTTGGTAATCGCTCTCGTTTTACCTTGAAAAACCTTAATTAAGTGGAAGGGTTGTGCAAACCTCCCCATCAGGAGGGTTCCCCCCTCGTAGCCTGGGGACTGGTGAAGCAGAGCAGCAGAGCTGGGGGATTTGGGAGTCTTGCATTTATTTGCCCCCTGCCTTAAATGACATGGGGAAAAGTCTGAGATACCCCGTTGTGAGTATTTAGGGAAAATTTAACATCCTAAATAAAGTGTCCCAGGAAAGTTTGGAGCTGGAGAGCTTTTGGAATGCAGCTAGATGTTGAGTTGTTGCAGGCCAAGCAGCAGCCAAGAACCTCACATGAGCTTTTTATTCCCCAAATCCTCCTTTCCATCACCATTTTTTAAACTGCTTTTTGCACAGGCAAGAAGTGAAAGGTGGGATCCGGATGTTTTGCTTTTTCCTCATTTTGGAAACCAGCTTCCAAGACTAAACCTGCCTGCCATCAATTTTCTTTCCCCACTCCCCCTTCGCTGCTCCAATATTCAGAGATCACGTGGTGATGCCCAGCAAGCAATTTCAAGCAAATAAAGCCTTTTTATTTAGGTTTTTCCAAGAATCTACAGGACCTCTGGATCCCTGTTAAGGACCTCTTAGAGTTTTCTCTTTATAAGCAAGCAGCTTGCACACGACATCTATTTAGTGCTGAATAGGTTTTTTCCCTTTATTTTTCTGCCAGAAGTAGGCAAAAGAGTCACATTTGAGGTTTACGTGGAACACTTAAAGACCAAATTCTTATCATTTTGTGGGACAGGAGGTTTGCAGCACAATAAATCACATCCTGTGTAGGCTCAAACAGGTCCAAGGTTTGGTCTTGAGCTTAAAATCAAAGCACCGTCCAGTTGAAGGGCCCAAATTCTTCCACCACTTTAACTGCAATTTTTAACCCTTTCTATAGTCTAAGTCATGGAATGGTGATGCTGGTTTAGGTGCCGGGGAAATTTGGATTTCCGGCAATGTTAAGTAGGGCTTGGGGCTTCACGTGTCATTGGTCGGGCTTAACGCCACTGAAACAGCAGATGTAAAAACTCCTTTATTAGACAGAAAATAGATGGAATAAATACAAGTTATAAACTGGTGCTGACTTTCTACGGGGAGAAGAAATCCCCCAGCGAGCACGTTGGCTTTATTAGAAAGTACTGTTGGTAGCAGTACCATTAGTGGGAGCAGGGGAAGAGAAAAGGTTAACTGAAATTGTGGTTTTTAGGCCAAATTCAGTGCTGAAAGGGAACAAAGGCGCCCACAGGCCGGGAGGGAAGGGACCGACAGGACGAAAAATGCTGCTTCTGTTCGCGGCGCTGCGGGGATGGCCGAGAGCTGTTTGCACGAAGGAGGCTGATGTGCATCTTGGCTTTATCCGTTTTAATTTGTACCAGACGTCGAACACTTAGAAAAGTATCAGAACGGCAAATTTTGTGCATGCACCGTTACGGGTTTACAAAACATTCGCGTATCACAAAGTACGAGTTACCTCAAAGCCCTGCTTTTCTGGTGAATATCCTGAAAGGTTTCTTGGCTCTATATTTCCATTTATATATATAAAGATAGATATATATCTCTCTCTCTTCACTTAGCTTACACTGACGCGAAAAAAATCATTTAGGATGGTGTCATTCAGTGCCTTGCAAAAAAAAAAATATGCAAGAGATTAAATATAACTCGGGGACACTGATTTGACAAGAGCAACTTGACAGATGCTACAGGTTATATACAACCCAGCATCGACCCAAACACAAGAAGCAAGAATTTCACCCACCACTCCCACAAATTACGTGCAAAAGGTGGGGATTTTTAAGCATCTCTTAGCCCTCGGGCTTGGTTTTCCCGGGGTTGTTCGCCGTAATCATCCGATTTAGCTGATTTAAGTCTCTTGCTATGTGCTTAACCCCCCCTGAGCAATGTCTTTGCTGTATTTTAACATCCTTTAGGTCAAGGTGCCAAAGTGTAATCGTGACTTGTCACCTATATCACATCCAAAATAGCTTTTTCTCGGGCTGTAACACACCAAGCATTATCACTTTGGGGTTTTTTGGGGCCATTGAGCAGCACTTTTTTTGCCTTTCGAGAGGCTAAGACAGTGGGGCTCAACCCAAAGCAAAACGGCATGGGAGTCACCTGAAACCCGGCCGGGGCTTCAGCCTCGCTGCGGAAAACCAAGAAAAATCACTTTATTTTTGTGTATTGCTGCAGGAGGTATTTGCAGCATGCAAAGTGCGGAGCGGGCAAGTCTGTATGTACACGAGGAAGGGTGTTTTTTAGGATTAAAGGGTTAAAACTGCTTGTTGCTTGAAAAAAAAAAGGTATCTGACCCTCCTAAAACCCCTATGGAGTATATAGGTGCTCGGGTGCAACGTCACGGTGTGCCCCGGGGAAAGGGGTTTTGGCGGCAGCGGGACTAAGGGGATTAGCTAAAACCCTGTTTGTTAGCAAAGAGGATTTTCGGAAACGCTCTTGTAGGAATGCCAAGGACTGGGTGAGCTCATCTCTGCCCAGTCCCTCTTGGGGTGGCCCCAAGGAAGAGGTGGTGAAGGCCGTATTTTGGGCACCCAACTCCATCACTGTCCTGCCATGACAGGGACGCGTTTGGGGTGAAGACGGAAATTTTCATCCGGTTGCCTAAACTGGAGCCTCCGGGGAGGTGATGGGGAGCGTCGGCACCTGTGCGCCCCAAGGGCTCTTCACCAAAGACGACCGCAAGCAAGAACAGGAGGGTTGGTGGGCTCCCCACGGGGACACGGGTGACATCTCAAAGCCGTGGGATCCAGGGCGCATCAGGGCATGACTAAGAGGGTGAAGAGGAGGAGGGCGGTGAGGGAGGCGTTGGCGAGGTGCAGCCGGATGCCGGAGGCCAGGCGGTACTCGCGGTACTGCTGGATGCACATCTCCCGGATCACCTTCGTCACCACCTTGGTCTCCATCTCTGTATCCGTTTGGTTCATCGTCGCGCCAGCCTCCGACACATTCTTCTTGGCGGCGGGTCCAATGTTGTGTTCGGTCACCGTGATGTTAAAGCAGTCGGCGACGAAGACGTCCTGCGAGACGGGGCTGCTGTAATCCCGGTAGTACACCTGGTTGGGGTACCGTGCCGCGTTTGCATTCCACCACCGGTACTCGTCGGGGCTGTCGAACTGATAGTGCATCCCCGACATGACGCGTCCCATGGCGTAGCC
>NW_010229559.1:6089-6297 GCF_000690775.1 Eurypyga helias
CACGTGCTTGAAGTTGGTCTTGGATTTGGGGGGTTTCCATGGTTTTTGGTTGTGGTAGCTTCCTCCACTGGATGGGTTGTAACCCTGTCCCCACCCTGGGTTGTGGGGGTAGCCGGGGTTGTGGGGGTAGCCCGGGTTGTGGGGGTAGCTGGGCTGGCGGGGGTAGCTGGGCTGGCGATGGCTCCCCGTGCCCCAGCCACCTCCGCTG
>NW_010229560.1:0-3212 GCF_000690775.1 Eurypyga helias
GGGTGGGGGCGCGGCAGGGAAGGGGGATATATTCAGTGTGGACTCATGAATCATTTGTGAAATATCTGCCTATAATAGTCCTAAGGTTTTCAGGCAGCATTGTGCCTTATGGAATTAACTTGAAGTAAAATAGTCCTGGTGTAAGGACATGCTGTATCTAACTCTTTTTCAGATTTTCTGAACATAAGTAGAATGGAGAAACACCACTGAAAATAGAAAACAAACCTGAATATTCTTATAATAAATATAGAAAAACTATACTGGATCTATCATATATATCTGTATATGCTGTTTATGTCTCTTTGGGAACCATAGACAAAACTCTGCAGGATATATTTTTAGGTTACTGCATGATTTCACGTGACGAGTCTAAATTTATTCAAAAATTAAAATGAGTAACTACATTATTTCAAGCCCCCAGAAGCTGGAGACCATTCCAATAGATAATTCAATACAAAACCAAAGAACTTGACATTCAGTGCATACAAATGTAAAATTATATCTTTACTTAACAAAAGAGGTGATTAACTAGTTGAAAATACAACAGTGTGTCACCCAGGGACACAGAAGGGACTGCTATCTAATGAGGAGAGAGCTGTCATTGCATCAAGCATTCCTACAGTTACACATTTTAGAACACTTATTAAAATAAGGTGATTCAAAGGCAACTTAAGTACTATATTTAGATTCCTTGTCCCTTCTGGGTTGAATGTGGATCTATAGAAAGAGAGTAACTGTGGGCAGAGAGGACCAAAGACCTTAGGACATCCAATGATACAAGTCCCTGGTTTCCCATAAATATGTATAGTCAAACACCATGCATTAATAACAACCAATGTTTTATTCCCATATCAGTTAAGCCTTTAGCTAAAATTCTACTTTTCTGGGGCAGAGCCTGTAAACCAAGGGAAGTATATGACTCTCATATACCTTTTTCTGTTATTTTTTTTTTAAGAGTAGGGGTCACCATTAATTCATTTGCTCTTACTCCTGTGAAAATACCATACCACGTAAGCCTAGCCTAGTAGCTTGTCTTTGGCAAAAGCATATTTTTCCAGGCTATGTCCAACTCTTGTCATGAGAACTCCAGAAGTGGTGAATCCACATCATACCAGACAGCTGGGCACACTGGTTATTACACACTTATTACTAAACACTTTTTGTTTGTAATTGTCTGGCTTTAACTTCCCTCTGTTGTTTCGCTGTACGCACACCTTCCTCCACTGCATCAGAAATATCTATGGTACTAACTGAGCTGTGATTAGTTACAGAACTGGAATTAAACTGTCAAATAATTCCATAATGGCAAAACATGGCACTGACCTCCAGGACACACTGGCCTAAACTCAGTATAAACTACAGGCTTAAAAGTAAAACATGTTATCCCTTCTCCCAACATATATGACCTATTAGTTCATATCCAGGCAGGTGCCCTTTATAACAATCTCCCATCCCCTCCAGTGTTTCCTAGCTGATGGTATCCACCTTCAGGTAGGCTGCATTGAAGCCTTTTTAAGCCACAATATATTTAGTTATTAGTAAGTACAGAGAAACGCCAGCTCGTAGTAATCCAAGATGAAATATTTAAATATCCACTATTTTTGTCAGGTCTGAAAATGATGAAAGCTTCCCATTTCCATTATATATGCAGTTCCATGCCTCTGCTTCAACACCACAAATCTACAAGCAACTGTTATTAACTGGTTTTCTATATTAAAGGTTATGTAGTCAGAAGCCTGTGAAGGACTTTGTTTGACTGTAAATAGCAAATTTTCCTCACCAATTTTCACTGTGAATCACTCTTATATTCTCCACTGGTTCTGTCAGCATAAGATCTCTTGCAAGCATACTGGAGATACCGCTCTCATGAGTAAAATGTACAGCATGCATAAGAAATGTACATTGTTGTCTGGAGAGAAGGGTTTTCCTCAAATTCTTTCTCCATATATTATCTTTTTTATTTATACGGTATGAAGGAAATACAGGAATCAATAAGGAGGGAAGAAAGGGGTCCATTAAGATCACTGGCAGGCATAACAAGGAAAATAAGTGTCATAAAATCAAAATACAAATTAAACGACATGCAGACAATATGCGTGTTTGTTCAGCTACTGGCAGCGGGACAGGTCATCCACCTGGCATTCCTCAGAAGGAAATTAGCCCATGTGTGTCTGGTCATGACAATGGTCATGTTACAGTTCTAACATGCATGTTTCATAAAGATGAGTGAGCCCATCACCAGTGTGCACTTAGAAGACAGGGCAATAAGATGAGATACAGACCTAAACCAGAGAAAACATACCTTTAGTGACTCAAAGTCTCACAGGATTCCTCCAGCACAGCAGACTGCAAGATTCAGAATTTCAGTGCCCTGATTGATTTCTGACTTCTTGGAGCAATTACAGTAAATTTGAGGAAAGGGAATGCTTCCACCATGTTCTCCTAAGCAGATCATCCTCCTACCTCCTGAATTAAAAAGCAAGCAATGCACCTCTGAGGCACAAATATTGCAAAATCTTTGAATTTTCAGAAGTCTAACTGTGTTAAAGCAAATTTAATAAGTCCAGTTGATGACTAAGACTATTTTTTTCTGCTTTTAAAAAGACAGCATGTTTTGCTTTTGTAGGATGTTTAACCCTTGTTTTGTACTGCTGCCATAGAATGTACATTATAATGGAAATGTGGAAGATGCCAAGTCCCAGCATGTGTTTCCAATTAAGGTTCTTCATTTTCTGCTCAGATGTTAGAGTATGACCTGATTAGCTCTGCCAATTACCAGAGCTCAGCTTCTGTGATTTCTTATCTTATTCAACAATTGACTTTATATATTTGGAGAGGAAAGAACTGTATCCCTCAAAGATCAATTTTTTGAAGTACATTGTCAACATGAAAAATTTAGCGTGGGTCAGGGAAAACACTTCCGGCCTGTCTTCTGTCCTTGAGTGTTCCATGCCTGCTCATAGAGTGTAATAAGGAGCAATTAAGACAGCTCAAACTGCAACTTACAACCAAACAGTATGGGTAGATACCTATTTTTCAGGTACAATAATTTCACATAGTAGCATTTATGGCAGTAGAATTGCCTGCAGATTGTTAAGGTTTAACACAATAGGAAAAGTTATTTCTTGCTATTTAGGATTCCTCGTTGATGTTACCAAATAAGGAGAAGCAAAAAAGTCCTTTCTTAAGAACTACTGTCCTTTGTCAGCAGG
>NW_010229560.1:3246-4903 GCF_000690775.1 Eurypyga helias
TGTATTATTTATGGAAAGCAAACACTATGGAATCAAAGTGAAAGCAACTGACATGAAGGGTGGTAGATGAAGTGCCAGATTAAGTCTGAGCTTTGAAAATGTATTTTATGTCATGCTTAAAAAATACTTCAGTATGTCTGTTGGGTAAATTGTATACAATTACCAGAAGATACCTTTTTGTGTAAGCTTTACTTTAGGTTTTAATTTCAAGTAGTGGTCACTCATATTCAGACAACACCATAAAAATTCTTTTTAAAGCACTTCTGCATCCTACAAAGGCAGCAGCCGCCTCTCCTCAGCTTCCCCAAAGACACAGACTTACATATTATGCAGCCATTTCCAGCATCTTGTTCTGCACCAGAAACATGAAAGAATAGCTAGATAGATGGGGAAAACAGGAGCAGGTTCTCCAACTGAGAAGGGGAATGTTTTTAGAACAGAGCTGCATACGCAAAGACTTAGCCTGGAGGTGGGTGTTAACGTAACTTTTTCAAAAGTGACAGTAAAAATGCAGTGCCCATAAATGGCGGGCCAGATGGATTTCTCTCTGTTTTCACGGGTTGTGCCTCAAATACCACAATGCATATGTATTTGGTGTGCGAGGTGATTTTCCTTCTGGGTGAAATATACTCCCAGGCATTGCACCCAAAGCTTTTGGTTTTGATAACGCCATAGATAGACTGGGAGTTTTCCAGGCACTGAGATGACAGGTTTACACTTTATTGACAAAGGTGTCTGTTATCTCTTGTTGTGTCCTTATGTTTACCCCAGACAGGCTGCAATACACTTGCCCATACTGAACTGTACCTTCAGTGTGAACATGCCCGTGCCAAACAGAACTGAGAAGACTATGTGCTTTGGGCTCATGGAGAGCATTTACTGCACACAGTGTAAGGAAAGAGGACTTGTCTTACCAAGAAGTTAAACCTCTAGGTTCAGCCCCTTGTCTGGGTACACTTTCTAACCAATTGAAGGAGGGAGACACCTCCAGAGGGTGATTTCCCATGCCATCTTTAGAAGGGAGCAAACAATGCCTTATCTTCCTGACTGCCTGTAGTGACAGAGAGCATGACCTGAAGAAATAAATGCTTATCTTGTGGGTGGCTGAAACAAGGCAAGGTGAATGCTGTCCTGAGTCTGTTCACACAGCGTGTTAGTGCAGGATAGCAAGACTCCTATAAATGTTCGCCCCAACATATCACACAGTAAATTCCCCATAGAGGCCATTCTAGTCTAAGCAAACACAAGACCATCTGGAAGTCCAACAGATGAAAAGGAAAAAAAGAAAAAAAGAAAAAATCCCACCAACCCTGGTATTACAATGTGTATATCTGGAATTACTAATGTTTATTTGTTTCTCAGTGCAGTTTAGGATGTCTTCACCTCTGCTTTCCAAACCTTTTCCAAAAATATTCTTACTCCTAGCTTTTCAGGGTTGTGTAGGATTGCAGTGATGCAGATTGTACTCTGCTAGGACTTTCTAGCCTGAGTTGCACTCCAAACTCCCCCAGACTTGCACTAGAAATGTTAGGCTCACAAAGCCTCTATGTAACTTTTCAAAGTGGTGTAACAGAACCTATATCACTCACGTGTATTAGACTTCTTTTTGCTTAAGTCTAGATCCTGAAGTCTCTCTCGTTATCATAGAATCATAGAA
>NW_010229561.1:0-12097 GCF_000690775.1 Eurypyga helias
CCCAGCCTGTACTTGTGTAGGACCTCGCACTTGGGTACAAGGATCTATCACTTCTTTGTAGGGACTTCCTAGATTTCAGGTAGATTTGAGAATTGCAAAACAGATGAAATAGAAATCTGTGGCCACAAGCCCCCTAACAAGTGGACAGAATCATTCTTAACGCAAGAACTAAACACCTTGGTCTTGTTTTCAACCTTTTCCCCCTAGAGTGCAGTTTTATAACACAGCTGAACCAGTCTGACTACAGGCTACTGCTCTAAGGCAGTCCTCTCTTGCTTCCTTTCCCATTTTTCTGGGATGTGCTGTGGTTCCCAGTGGTGCTGACATTCGTCTGATCCTACCGTGACCTAGTTTGTATACTTAAAATGCTAGCATTACATATTGCTTAATAGTTACTTGGTGATTTGTCATTTTAACTTAGCACGTATGCAGTTCAAAAGGATTTGGCAAGATGAGCACGCAGCTTCACTAGCAGAGATCCCCCAGAGCTCCTTCTCTATGCTGCCATCAACACCAGCCAAGCAAGGCGTTGTGACGATAACTATGCCCATACCATCCTGCTTCAACTCACTCAACACAAAGTTAAACCTGCCTTTTTTCTTTCCTCCCACTGCAGGATGTCTCCTGTCAAATTAGGGTTGGGGTGCCTGGGGGAAGGCTGCAAGAAGCTCCACAGTATGCTCAAGGTGGCTGGGAGAAGAGGAGGAAAAGGGTCTCCTTCCTCCTCAGGCTTCAGTGTGCTCGCAGGAAGGTGAGCTCCCCGTGGGGAAGCAGCATAAGCCCACTCACCATGGAGTCAGGCAAGGGCCAGTGTCAGCACGAAGGAAGCATCAGGGCACACCACCTCCCTCTAGGAGCATACAAACAGATTGGGTCAGGGCCCCCGAAAACTGTTCTACATCAGTTTTCCTTTCACTCCCTTATAGCTTGCTTCCTGCCCTTATTTCCCTGCCTGAAATAGCTAACCAGAATTGGTTACTAGTAGAAAACACTGCCATTGTTCACAGGGAAAATGGAAGGGTGGCATGCCTTAAGTATTGCTTCACCTTTTTTGGCTGAAGAGATCATCCAGTAAGAAACGTGATGATGTGAGTTCAGGACACCTTTGCTTGGCTGCTGGCCTGGGTCAACCCATCCCACCAGCCAAGCAGAGTGTTCTCAGATCAGCCGTCTTCCCCATCTTCCACTCTTAGCACGTGCTTACATCCAACTCAATGGCCACATGGACCTAAGGCACATCAATCCACACACCCCCACCAACCTAAGAGTTGTCAGATCCAACAAGACTGAGGAGCAGAAACACACAGCTGAGAACAAGTGGAAAGGACTTAAGAGGAAACACCAATGTCACTTTTAGTGTGACAGTGACTGTACTTAAGAACAATTAACATGTCATTTGGCCTTGATAAAATGCTCAGAGGGAAGTAAACAAGTCTGAAAGAAGGAAGTGGTGGGCAAGATTCAGGTGTTCATTTTGTAGTTACAGATGTCTTGTGGCTGTCTGCCAGCAGAGCAAGTCACAGGCTTGTGCATGCCTGCAAAAAAAAGCCGAGAACTAAAAATGTAATCCCACTGTTTGCACGCAAGTTTATGTTGAAAAGCTCGCTGCAATTGGTTAGTGCTTCATCACATGCCAGCTGAGGATAGAAGGCAGACCAAAGAGTTCATTCATTTCCAAAGTGTTTTCTCCTGCACTATACATACCACACAGACAGAAAAAGGGGCTTCAGAATGTAATGCACCAAAATCAGTGAGTAGTGGAGAGGGATGAGAACAGCTTAAAAAAAAAAAAAACAACCTCCAAAACAGTAAGGGTCAAAGCTTTTCTGCCAAAAAAAAAAAAAAGGTTGAATTAAAGGTCTGAGACTGAATTGAGAAAGAACCTAGACTGTGATCACCGAAACTTTTCACAAGTTAAGTGTTCCTAAAAACCAAACAATTTGCTCTTCCAGTTTTGGGAACCGGTAGTTCAATCAGTGGCTAGTAATAAGGACAAACAAAATCACATAATTCTGAAAAGCAGAAATCCGACTCTTTGACATTCTGAATTTGAAATCTTCATACAAGAAGCCTCTTCCAAATGTTATTGCAAAAGTCATGTTCAGTAGATGCAATCCATAACTTGATACAGTATTTTTAATGGAGGTGGTGAGAGGGGGGAATTTAAACTTTTCAAACCTGTTTTAGAGTATTGAATAGAAAAAAAAATTACCTGTCACAAAGGAGCAAACACTACAGACCTCAACTTAAAACCTGCTAACACTCTTTTTAATATAGAAATTCCTTTCCTACTCCCCTCCCTACCCCCCCAACTGCACAATAAAAGCAAAACAAACAGGCTCCCATACAACAGACTACAGTTAAACCTGAAGTAATGGGAACCCTTTTACTGTTTGAATTCTAGATAGCTGGCAATTCAGCACGCTGAAACGAAATGTGCTGAACAAAAACACAGCAAGTTGCCCACAGCACAACCATTGCTGGATCATACTGAGCATTAAAATGAACACAGTTTTTTCCTTGTAGCCTATCTGCAGGCTCTCAGGAAAATGGCAAATTTGTTCCCCGTCTCTGCTTTCCCACACCCTCAGCCTACCATTGGCCATAAAGCAGTCAGCGCCACAAGATGAATTGGATCAGCCCGCTGATCAAACAGAGAACTATCCCACAGAAAGAGCCAGCTTGCTGATCCGAGTCACCACACAGCCACATGCTCACTAAAGGCAGGTTAGAATGGCAGAAATATTTAGAAACGTGTAGGGGTAGGAGGGGATTTGGATTATCCCTTTGAGATCAGGAGCCACTGAGGCACAGAAATAGAAGTGCTTTTGGTACAGACTCCTTGCAGCAAGCATTATGCAACTTCAGAGCGCTGCATCCAGCATGATCTGTGTTTTATTCGTGAAAGCATCTTCCAGTGGATGGCAGTAACTCCGGGCCAGATACACCAACCACAGAGAGCTGTTAGTAGGCGATCAGCCTCTCAGTGTTAAGTACGAGGTCTTTTAAAACACAAAGCTTTAGAACCCTGGTACTGTGAGACTATTCAATTTGTTTTTCTGGCTCCAATTTGCAGTTCTACAGCATTAAAATAGCGCACCTCAATTCATTTCGTAAGGCACAAGCTTAAATGACATCATTTGCTATATGTTAGATAACGTGCTTCCCACAGACCCCAGGTTGCTCCTTGCTGTTCATATGTGCCAAAGACCGCAGCCACCCATCAACATCTTCCAGTTTCTTCTCCCTCAAAGCTTCCGAAACAGTTAACTGCCAGTAACAGAATTATGTTAATGACTAAACAGAAACCACATTATCAAAGCAGATACCATGCCAATATTTTTTTCTTAATTTTCAGTAGATGACAGGCCATTTTTTATTTAATTAACTCCACTGCAAGTGTTTCCAGAGTACAAAACACCACACCACTGCAGCAGAACCTTGCTCTGACACCAATTCACATAAAGTTTGAACACACAGTCCAGGCACTATCAGCCCCAACTGGGGTAATAAAAAAAAACCCCACACAACTGTAAACCTTGTCTGGACAACGTGAATATCTGCGAGACAGCATCACTGACCTCATGCTGCAAATGCTTTGGAGGGCTTGAGTAAGTCTCCTATAAGGAACATCAGAAACTGAAGTAAGCAATTATAGAAAACCTTCAAAAAAGAAGAGTGAGCACTTCTACCTTCAACACCATATTTGACAGCATTTCAGAACAGCTTTTTTTTTTTGATGTTTCCAACAGATACAAACCAGAGGAGCTTGGTAACTTCCACCAGTCTTCTCTCTAAAAAGACCACAACACTTAGACACTCAAAACCACCCATTTGCATCCACCACCACTACACAGTCTACATAAAACCTCCTGCTTGGAAATGCTGTTATGAAACATATGTATCATCTCTCCAAAACATTTAAAAAGAACAGTGGAGTATCTTAATTTTGAAACAGCCCATTCCTATGTTAAAAGATGAACAGGTACAACCCTTGACACAGTATTTTTACCACCCACAGAACCACTTCATAAGGTGTGCAGCCAGTACAGTGGGCAGGGGAAAAGCAGCTAAAACCCCACAGACTCCTGCAGCCTCAAAATCCTTCCTCTTTCCTAGGCCATTATAGAAATCTGAGGATGAAGGCAGAAAGAATTTCTCACTTCCGAGTTGCTACTCCTGTTATTACTAACATTCAACAGTTCAAAATAAGTGTTTTCACAAAGGAGATGAGTCTGAAAAGTTTTCTGGTTTTAACCCAGAATCTTACTTCAGCAAGGCGTACAAGAAAAGTGCACCTTGATTTAAGCTAAAAAAGTATTTCAGTAGAAAGTGCTTAGGATCTCCTCAGTAAGAGCTCAGTATATTGATTGAAATGTGATTTTCAGCAGCTTAATTATTCTATGTCTAACAAGGTGTGCACACAGCTAGAGAAGTACTTTTTCTGATTCACAGTGAAGTGTAGCACACTACCCATTATTCAACCAAAGCAGCAGCCAGCTGGGAAGTCCTTACTATGCAGGCATATTGAACCAAGACCTCAAGACAAGCACTTAATCGAACAGGACACTCGCAAACCGTGTAAAAAACTGAATGTTTAACTTCACTTACAGATTCCTCCACATGGACTGTACCGCTGACAAAGCCAAGATGAACCTCACAAAGGTGAGAACACCTCAAAACACAATCCTTGATTTACAAAGAGGTGTTTCTGAAGAGGGGGACAGTAGTTCAAGGGGTCTAAAACAGACCAAATGAACTACCAGCATGAATTGGCAACAAAAGATCATTATTAGTTATCCCACTCTTCCAATGGAAGAAGATTGGACCACTAGAAGAACCTATCAAGTGTTCAAAAACTCCTTTAAGAAATGCAACAATTCCAAAGCAAAAAGTTGCAGGTACTACTGCCAAGATAGTCCCAACTGTTCACTTAGTACAAAGCGTCACTTCACCTTTCTATCTTCAGCTACACTTGCAAACACGTTTTTACCTAGTTTGTCCAAAAGGACAGCATAAGGCTTCCTTTATGCATGCTACAACTTCCATAATTTGACTCAAGGTATGAATTCAACCAAGCCAATTATGAGAACGTATATCATCTAGCCTAGGTTCTCACCAACTATTATTAAAACATACTTAAGAAAACACAAAACTATTCAACTTACAATTAGCAAGACGAAAAGCTTTTTTTGAGAGATGTTTTGGTACAGCTCAAAGTAATTAATCACTTATTTTTAACCATAATTTTGGGTAAAATGCAAAACCAGTATTAAATGTGTCAAAACCACAGAACCACCTTCCAGTTAAAGTGAAAATCCCAGTGGACACTGACACCACTACTTGACATTATGCAATTCCCAGGGAGTGATGGGCACAAACACTGAAGGGTGCTCTACTAAACCAGAAAAACTAGTTACATACTTAGCATGCCACAGAACAGTTCTGACCAAGTTTCACCGGTTAATTTTTGAAGTCACTTATCTACCCCTCTACTCACCTACCCTAAGAGTTAAGCCTTCATGGAAACACAGTTCACACAAAGCCTCCTTCACATCCCAACAAAAGGTGATAAAAAGATCATATCCTTCCTCATCCCACTGTTCAGCTTCTTTCGCTCCAGCTTACATACAAGGCTGGCTGGCTGCTTTTATGCCCTCCAAGAGCTCCACGTGCTCCAATAATCCAACCTACTTCATTTCCATCCCACTCCAAATCTTAGTCTTCTATCTTCTGCTCCCATGCAAATCATTCGAACAGATGTGGGGTTTTTTTTAAAGCCCACTCGTCACCTCTATCGAGGCATCCTCTCCTCTTAACATAAGCATACCACTCAGTCTGCCACAATTCCTCTGCTTTAAGTCTTTAACCTAGGATTTGGCTCCTTGCATTCTGTTAAATCATGTTCAGAGCACCCCAAAGTCCATAGTTTGTGTCTTACTCTCCTGACTTGCACTGTTAAAAAAAATTGGCCTTCCCTAACTGCCTCCAACATTCCGGGTTTTCTCCCACATTGTTATCACTCTCAGATTACTGCTTCTACATTGTTTTGCTTTCCCTAATTATTAATTGTGTAATACAGAAACACATTCAGCCACAATCTTAGTACAAATAACTCCGAAATTAACTCCTGCCTTCTCCAGGTCTGTCCTCCCCCAAGGACTACCTTAATTTAAGTGTCATGACTACAGTGTCAGCTAAATTTTAAACTTGTTTAAAATAAGAAACATAGACAACTTATCCTGCACACAACCTCCTTCTCAGTCTATTGCTCCGTAATAGTCCAGGCACCAGCCTGGGTGTCACTTTTCTCAAAATCACAGGACAACAGATGTTGGAAGGCACTTCTGGAGATCAGCTACATCAACACTCTGCCTCAAAGTGGGGTTGAGCAGAATAGGTTTCTCAAAGTGGGCATCCAGTCAGCTTTTCCTGCCTCCAAGGATGGAACCTCCACAACATCTCTGGAAAGCCTGTTCCACTTTTCAGTTGTGAAGGTCTCCTTTCATTTAAAACGAGTCTTTCATTTGAATTTGTGCTTGTTGCCTCTCATCCTGTCACTGCACCACTGAGAAGAGTCTTACCTCATCTTCTTCACACACTCTCCACCTGCCCAAAAATTTGGTATTTACATCCCTAACAATTTCGTGCATCTCAAACTAGCATCTCCTCAGTAGATTCCACCTTCTGTTGCAAGCTGTCGTCACCCTATCTACACACAGTGCATAGTGCAAACTGATGAAATTGGGTCCAGCTTTGAGCAGGGTGTTGGAACTGAACCTTCAACAGACATTCCAGCACCCTGATTTCCTTCACAGGAAAACTGATTGTCCCCTCTGCCTGTAAATTTAGAGAAAAGGTCTCAGCCACGTATGTTCCCACACCCTGTCATTTGCCTGAGTCCCTCCCCAGCAGCTGTACTTGACTTCCCATCTTTGCACTGCCAGCCTTCAGACCTGCCTCTGCTACAACGCTGTCATTCCCTTGCTGAGTAAAAGCACCCCATCGAGTTGTATTGGTGTAACACTCACAGCAAGTACCTTAAGGTTCCTGCATAAAGTAGGATCCATCCCCAACACAAATTATTGGAGACAGCATTACTCAAGTCAAACAGAAGCCTCAGGTAACCTCCCAACTTTTCATGCTTCTCCAATGTTCCAGTTTGTGGTCGAACATCAAGTCCTTTTTTTGGCTTGCTTTTAACCTGCTAACAATTTTTGCAAAAAGTGATTGCTTTACGTACCATGAGCTTGCTCTGTTCCCTGTTCCATATATACAAGATCACAGGCAACAACCTATTGTTAAATTTAACATTTTACATCAACCTTGTCATCGGTTACGTAACTGGAAAAACTATTTACCCTGAGGTAGACAACCTGCATGGAAACTTTCAGTGTGAGTGGCTCAAGTTCAATGAAGACAAACCTAAGAACAGACATGTCTTCCAGCTACTTCCTGGAGAAGCTCCAGCACAATCACACTTCAGTTTCCTGTTTTAAGTTTTATTACTAACAAGAGGGAAGGCTACCTCTCATCTCAGAAATTAGTATTGGCATTATCTCCAAAGTCTATTGAAGTGTTAGTACATTTATGCCTGGTAACACTTGATAGTAACAGGCACGTTCTCCAAAGATTGCCTTTTAAATTAGAGCTACACTACACCCCCCCCCGGCTTCTACCCGGGACAAGACTGCCTCTGAAGCACAAACCAAAGAAAATGCAACCCTGTGATGGTGAAGTGAGTAACTACTACTACTCTCAACAGCTACTTGAGCCAATCTATTGCCGGATGCTGACACTGGAAAATATATGCAGCCCAAAGGAAGAGATAACCCCACCGACAAGCTAAAAGGTCAAAAGGAGATGACAGAAGACAAGCAGAGAGGTCAGAGAACAGAGCAGGGTAAGCCTGGACACAAGTCATGGGCTGAGCAGCAAGGGAAGAACAGAGAAAAACAGGGTGACAAGACAGTCAAATAGGGCCAAGAGAAACAGAATCGTTATTTTCTTAAGAATTAAAGGTCACAATTACTATGCAGTAATAGATTATTAACCAAAAGATCAAAATGACTTCACATAACAAAAGAACAGAAGTCAAGCAGGAAGGAATGTGTTTGTGTGGGGATTTGTCTGGGTTTGGAAGCCACATTCAGAAAGCTCTTCAGTGTTGCAGAAGTACTTCAGGAAACTTGAGTTTTATGCATCTGTGCAAACTGCATTTCCTCCTTGTGTGCATATGCATTACACTAAGGCTATTCATTACTTTTAGTTACATTCAGGTATTTTATTACATTTATAAATTTCTGCAAGTCTTGGGTTTCACTGAGCAGACAAGGCACAATGAGCCTAGTTACATCCAAACACCACATGAATGCAGAATTCATTATTTCTTCATTGACTACTGTAGCTTACAGGCAACTAAATTATTTTTAAAAAGCCAAAACCAGAACATGTTTCTCAGTTAAATGACACACACTACCCTTCCCACTTAGACCTGGGAACCAAGACAGTGAACAACCTCAGTATCAACTCACTGTGGATGCCTTGAAGTGATTTACATTAAATGCTATCATTAAAATTGCCACTAGCAACTGCTACAAGATCAGTGGAGACTCAAAACCAGAGTGTGAGTCCATGAGTTCAGTTTTGTAGACCAGGCAAATAAAGCAGCAAGATAAAGACACCTTAAGAGGTCTACCTAACATTTTCTAGGAACTGTGACAGAGGAAATGTTGAGTACAAGTCACTAAAGATTGCCTTTGACTTCTTTGACTTAAAAGCCATTCTATTGCCACTCCTCAGTCCCAGAATAACAAAAAAAGTGAGTGTTATTCAGAAAAAAATCTAAACCCTTTCATTCATTTTTAGACTGAAGTCTGAAGACATAGTAGGGAAACTGAGATCAGATTAATTATGCTTAAATAAGGCATTTTCTAGGTTCTGCAGGCTTTGCTTGCCAGCTTTATTCTAGCAAGAGGCACACCATGTACAGAAAGCTCTTAAACTAGAACCATCTATTTTGAGATACAGTTAAAACAGCAAATACCCTGCCACAGATCTTGCTAGCCAGTGATTCAGAATTACAAGATGTGTTAGAGTGCCATCAACCCCACAAAAACAGCTTTGGGGTTTTTTTTTGGTGTTTCTGGTTTTACTTTTCCCCTGATTTCACAGTGCTTCTGTTCTGCTCTTTGTGTGTCTTTAGCATGGAAGTTCGTAAGAATCACTACAGTGTTACTTTAATAGCCTGCGAGAATATCAAAATTCACTCCTTGGTTTCCTGAGCAACACGTCAGCCATTACTATAAAGCTTTTTTCCTCATTAGCACATCAAACACAAAGTCTTCCATTTCAGGTACAGCTGTACATTTGGGTATAGTTCTAAAAGCCGATTTGAGTTGTTCATACCACCACACAACCTCAGATGGGTTCAGAATCAGTCTATCAGAACCTCCAACACTGAACTCTTCCTCCTGGATCAGTTGGTGGCCCAAATCCAGCTGTAGAGCCTATACGCAAGCAAGGAAGGGTCTCTCACGGTCACAAGCTGGGTATGAAGGATAGCAACTCAAACAGGTCTGAGCCTTACCTATGCAGAGTAATATGAAAATTGCACTTTATCCAATTACTAGATTCTATAAAACCCTGCTTTTTGATCCATGTTCACTGTATTTACTTCACTGACTCAGTATAACTAGGAAAGCATCAAACCAAGACCCATTTCATAGTCATATGCATTAGACAATTTATAAAGATTGGCCTTATGACTTAACAGTGCACTGCTTCAGCCCACCTGTTTGTTGAAGGAGTAGGAGATCAACCCATCCCACTACACTTACTTATACATCAAAACCACTCAAAGTGGGGAAGGGCTTTGATGTACTAGGGGAAGGGCTTTTTTGACTAGGGGAAACAGGGAGCATGAAGCAGATTTTGCAAGTGTGGTACGGAAGGACAGACATTCCTCCTCAACTGAAACCTTGTACAGTACCTTAGATACCTAAACCCCACATTATTTAGAGCAATTACAACACAACCAACACATTGAAATTGCTGCCATGACCTTAACCTTGGCAACTGCTGAGAGCACTTAAAGATAAAAAAGCTTACAATCTTGAATAATACCATTTATCTACTTAATTTACACATGTTCCAAATGTTTTACTAAATCAAACGTCTAAAATATCTGCGGGGAACCACAGGCGGAGGACTGCCTAGGCGACAACAGCTTTGCCCGACCTGTTTCAGCATTATCTTAGTACTCCAGTGGCACAGACCAGTCCTTCCAACCCACCAGTTCAGCATTGCTGGACACAGTGCAGACAGAGGACAAAACAGACCCTACCTCAATGACCTTTTTAAAAATTGTTAAACCAACAGTGCTGTCCATAGAGACAAAAATAGAGAGCTAACTAGTTTCACCTTTCTTGTTCACTTCCCATAAGAGGTACAGTGTAAGTAGTTCTCAGTATATGAAAAGTATCACATAATTCTACTCTAACACTACATCCTCCCATGGGCATCAAAAGGAGTTTCTGTCTACAGGTGCAGACCCCTTCATACCTCAGTGGTCTAGGAAAAGGTGCAGCGTGCTGTGCCCGCTGTCCAGGGTGAAACAGCCTCTGTGAGAAGAGGGGCATCAGTAACAGCATCCAGCCACCTGAATTTTTAGGCCATGGCATTAACAATCAGCAGCCTGAGTGCCCTCCCATAAATGTGCTCCAGAAGTCAAAGCAAACACTGCTGATTACCTCCTCCTGTTAATTCCCTTCACAGAGGTATCTCCCTTGCAGGATCAGGCCCTTCCTCCGCCACATACTGTTCCACCAGACAACCCCACAGCCCTCTCTGTTGCACAGGGCATCGCTTACAAGTGGCACAGGTTCCACACTCACCAGTGCAGTGCTTTCTCCAGCCATTAGCTATATCCCACCAGCTCCAGCTTCCCAGCACCACCACAGCCACTGCAAGGACATCTCCCTGGGAAGGCTGCTGCAGATGTCCAGCATTTCTTTCGTTTCACTGCAAGCAAAGGGCAACTGTATGGTCACACTATGGGGAGCAGCAGTCCCATTTCCACAGATCTGCCAAATCACTGTATCTGGGGCAGCCTCTTCAAAACTGCCTGCCAAGCCAGCACAGCTTGCAATACGGTCCCTTCAGTGCTACCAGCTGCTCACCTGCAGTCAAGGACCACCTTTTCCCACTAAATACCACTGTTACCATCAGCCCACTACTCTGACAGTCAGTTCCCATCCCAGCAGGTGTGGAGCCAGTCTCTCCAGAGCACCACTGGAAGCGCACTACTGCTGCAAGGGTCTCACAGGTTGGGATGACACCACCACAATTCTCACCCATCCCCTTGGCAGACACCAAGTTTTCCACCTGTTAACACAATGTTTGCATTCACTCCTCACACACAATACATTCACTTGCAACACAAATTCAAAAAAACACAACTCTTCCCAAGTTTCACAGCACTGCAAATGCTCCAGCCACAGGCCACACCAGATCCAGCTACTACCACCTAGATTTGCTATGGACAGTAACTGATGGAGAATCAGTCTCTACTCAGGGAATTCTACTCAAATTATTGCCAATTAACAGACAGTAACTGATTTGAAAAGACAAGCAACCACACTTTTAGGAAAGTAACTTTTGTCCTCCTTCCCCAGGCTCTGCTTTAGTCAGACCTTTCCTCTCCACCAGCCTATCTGAACTGCTGTGACTGTCACTGCTCCTTACACTCAGTCCCTGCCAAGCCCTTCAGCCAGACAACGCGGGTGGCAAGGGTCAGGGTATAATCGTTTTTCTGCCACACCTTGCTTGTTACTCATTCTCCTCCACAGATAGTTGCTTCTTAACTGCTACTCTACTCCAGCAGGTGTACCCGCTCTGGAGTGACTTACTACAGGTTGCAAGCCCTTCGGCAGAGTCTCTGCCCCCCACGGGCTGCAGTCTCCTCAGGGGTGGGTCACCCATAGGCTACAGCCCCTCAGGGTGCCCCAGCATGGGTTACCCACAGGTCAGAGTCCCTTCAGGCTTGGCCTTGGCTTACCTGCAGCCCACAGTCCATTCAGGAGCATTACTGCTGTAG
>NW_010229561.1:12128-13165 GCF_000690775.1 Eurypyga helias
CTCCGCAGGAGACAGTCCCTTTAAGGCTGTAGCTCCTGTGGCGTGGACTGCCTGACAATGTCCCCTTGCTCTGGTTCTCCTCTATTCCCTCCTCTGACATTGCTTAGTGTTATCTCATCCTTTTTACTCCTGTTTATCCTCTCACATGTCTTCCCCCGTATCTCCCTTTGTGTCTCCTGCCCCTCACAGCTGCCACTCTTTCTCAAAGATTTATGAGCAGCAGCACCACACACACTCATCTGATACGATGAGGTTTTAGCATGCAATGGGCTGTTTTCACCAGCTTCAAAGCTATCCAGAATCATCTGTGCCCATGGTAGTCCACGGTCTCTGCCCCCACCAGGCACCCTTGCAGCTCCCCAGTACTGAAATCTTGCCATTTGTACCCAAGACAAGAGCTGGTTTTCAAGAAAGAAGGTAATTATCCACGCACATAAGACCTAAAGACAACTACAGTACAAAAAAATTAGAGCTTGTAAGTGACTTCACATATAAAAAGCAAGGTAACCACAACAAGGGCAGCAGAAGCAGATCTCTAGCATCCAGGAATTCAAGAGGACCTTTGCCTTCAACAAGGGGTTTATCACAGATAACCATCAGATGCACGTGGAATAACAAGAAAGGAGAACAGATAAGCACAAGCAAAGCAAATGGCAATTCAGATATTTTCTAATCCCTGTAGCGATGCAACAGTGGTCTCTCTTCTGTAGAAGACCATGTTCTTACTGTCAAGTAAAAGAGGTATGTTCTTAATCCTTTCCCCATATACCCACAGACCATTCCTCTGCCCGGCTCAAGCAGGAATCTTTGTCAGCCACCAAAACGCAACCACTCCTCAAGCTCCTACAGCATTTTTCCCTTGGAGTCATCCAAGAAGGGTCTGGACACGCTGAATACACTTTTTTTACTTGTACTACCATTATTTCTAAAAAAAAAAGTGCGCCTATAGCTGAAATTCTGCCTGGTCAGCAGCGGGGGCTGTGCGGCACACTCGGCTGCCCCAAGAAGCACACCGTTATGGCTGCGGGCGCCTGGGT
>NW_010229562.1:0-418 GCF_000690775.1 Eurypyga helias
TTATTATTAATTATTATTATTTTTGGCTTGTTCTCTATGTGCACAGGTGACTTGTAGAGCATGTGCAGGACGAAACTGTATGAAGCAGCCTAAACCCATAATAAAATATTTGGTGAACGACCCTCGCATCTGCTTTGAAATGACGATGTCGGTCTCAAGCCCGCCAGTTTACGCAGAGCATATCTCCGAGGCCACGGGTATTTCAGCATCAGCTCGGCACGTACCGAAATAGCAGGGTCCCCGGGACCGGGGGTGATGTCTTTGCAAGACGGGGAGCCTTGGGGAGCCGGGATGAGGAGAGGGGAGCGGGGCCGGGCTGCCGCAGGATGCGAATGCCCGGGGAAGGGAAGGAGAAGCATCGCCGAAACTTCTCCTCTCCTAAGGGCTAAAATTTTGGGATTATCGGCGGTGAATTTTC
>NW_010229562.1:525-1889 GCF_000690775.1 Eurypyga helias
ATGCAAGGGGAAGATGGGGAATTAACAGCCCTCCACGCCCGGGAAGGGCTGGACTGGGGACCAAATAACCCTCAATCCCGGTCCTTGAGAGGTGCCCGGGGGCTGTCCTCACCATCCGTCTCCCTCGGTTTGTTTTGCTGGAAAAGACCAAACGCCAGGTCTAAGGAGCGTGCTAAGCTTTTTCCCCCAGCAGAAGGATTTTATATTATACAATTTGACATTGATCTTTAAATCGCCTGAGCTGTGCTTTTTTTGTCTGCTCGGTCTCATCGCGTTTACTTCCCTGTCCTCAGAGAGATGCCTCCCCGGTAATAAGCTGATTGCTCGGCTCGTCTTCTTTAGCAGGAGACTCGCATCGGGGGAAGCCGGGCAGAGCTCACTCGCAGCGGCTGCGGGGAATGGCCCAGCCCGGCTCGGCCCAGCGCTCCCGCGCGAGACTGGAGGGCTCGGGACCATTTCAGCTCCGTGATAGATTCATTCAACCGTGCTGCCTTTCATCGGGAGGCAGATTCCCGTCTGGGCAGCGGCTTTTCCCCCTCCGCTTAAATCTGTGTTTAAAGCCTGAAGGTCGATGTCTAAAATTTCTGTTCATCCCCAATGCATGTGCGTCGGTTTTCCTCACAAACCATCGCAGGGACGGGGCAGGTAGACGGTATTTATTAGCCTTTTTTAAAGTCCTTTTACAACGAACTATTTCCCCGTCGCGGTGTGATTCAGGATGAGCGAGCGAATAAGGTGTATTTTTGCGAGTGCGGGAGCGGCGGGTGGCTGGGGCAGGGAGCGGGGGCAGCGTAGGGGCATCCAGCTCCCTGCTGGGGGCACGAACCTTAGGGAGGAGCCAGAACCCACCTTGCACCCCAACCCCGCAGCAGGTTTGCTGCCTCTTAAACCCCACCGGGTTTGTCCCCGACAGAGCCGTGCAAGCGGAGCCCAGCTTTGCTCCTCCGTTCTCGAACGAGTCGGGCTTGGGGTCTGGGGGTTCGCCGGTGGGCAGCGCTTGCCACCCACGAGCGTTTTTGCCGGGAGCGAAAAGTGGTTTTCGCCCTTAGAACGGAATCGGTTGAAAGACATCGCGTTCTTTCTTTCCTTCCCCGGAAATCGGTGAAGCGGATTGCAATTTCTCCATTGGCTTCTGCAGGCAGAGTAGCTCGGGCTTACGGTGGGGAATTAAACCTTTCGAAAAGACAGAGAGACAGGTGGAGATTTATGTGAACATTCCCGCTCAGCCTCTGATAACGTGGAATTTCTTTCTAACTAAAAAAAAAAAAACAACCACCCAGCTGGAATTTGGACAACAGGCAGTGACTATTATGTATCTCGACCAAGCGTTTAGGATAAAGGATGCTGGATCTCCCGAATGGGCT
>NW_010229563.1:0-2275 GCF_000690775.1 Eurypyga helias
ATTTATTCTTCACCTTCCCATCATCTGTCCCTTTTTGTCAGCTCAGTCCTTCAGCAGCCCCTCTCCTTCACCCCACACAAGCATCTTTCTACTGCCCTCTGGTAGGATAGCACTACCAAGTCACTAAGTAGGTTCTCTTTCACCCCAGCCTACCAGGTTCCTGCCCGAGGGATGCAGTCATCAGCTACTGAAGAACACAGAAACACCACAAATAGTTACTCTGCTTTAATCTTTATATCAACAACATTGAGTTTTCCAGTAGTTCCCATGAGCTCCCCAGTTTAGTACAGGCCATAAACAAGCTAATCTAAACATCAGCCTTGGGATGGGGTCAGAAGCATGTGTACCAGGCAGCAGGAACTAATAACTGCACGTGTATCTGCTCGCTGCTCTTAGGCCACACAGTATTAGCGTGACGTAATCCCAAAAATGAGAGAAAAGTTGCATTCAGGGTAGGTGTAGAAAACCCCAGCATTCCCTGAGCTACAAACTGCTGGATGCAGGGAGAGTATTCCGAGAAACAATTAGGGCTTCTGCAGGCCTCAAGTTGGCCAGAGCCAAGTGCCAATGGATGGCTGGACAAACCATAACCCTCAGCTCACACGTGATGGTGTCACACACAAATCGCTTCGCAAACCTCCCTGGTACTGACACACCACAGTGCAGCTTCTTTCAGTAAGTATCATCTCCCACTGGCCAGAAAAATTTCCAACTCCCAAAAAGCTTACTGCCCTTCCTTGATGGAGCACATAGTCCACAGAACCTGAGTGGTCCCTCGGAGGGCTGAGCTTTGGCAGGTGGCTCAGGTGTCCTGCCACAGCTCATCTGTGCCTGCACAGCACCATCCCAAGTCCCCTTTTTTCCACACCACGTGGCCTTCTGCCATCACTTTCAGAGGGGCAGTGGTAGTGGAAAGAGACCGAACCGCCCGTCTCTTCAGAGCACAGTGTTTTCCCATCTTCTGTGTCAGATCCTAAGATGAAGTGGAGTTTAGTTAAAACTGGCACTGCCAGACTCCATCCGAGAGCACGCTCAGGTGAGCTGACATGACAGCTCCACACACATGCAGCTATGAAGTCTCGCCATGGAAAACCAAACAAAATAGGAATAGATAAAAAAAAGATCGTAGAATCACAGAATGGGTTGGGTTGGAAGGGACCTTAAAGATCATCCAGTTCCAACCCCACCTTAAAGCCCATCTAGTTCCACCCCCCTGCCATGGGCAGGGACACCTTCCACTAGACCAGGTTGCTCCAAGCCTCATCCAGCCTGGCCTTGGACACTTCCAGGGATGGGGCATCCACAGCTTCTCTGGGCAACCTGTCCCAGTGCTTCACCACCCTCTGAGGGAAGAACTTCTTCCTGATATCCAATTTAAACCAGTTACCCCTTGTCCTGTCACTACAGGCCCTTGTAAAAAGTCCCCTCCAGGTACTGGAAGGCTGCCATAAAGTCTCCCCGGAGCCTTCTCTTCTCCAGGCTGAACAAGCCCAACTCTCACAGCCTTTCATCATAGCAGAGAGGTTCCAGCCCTCGGAGCATCTCCGTGGCCTCCTCTGGACTTGCTCCATCCAATCAATATTCTTCTTATACTGGGGGCCCCTCTTCCCGAATCCACCAATTTCATAATCCCATCTTAACCCCACAATATGCATCCTTACTCTATAATTAATTCTAAGATAAACTTAATACACTGCTCAAATGAATAACTGAAAAGCACACATAGCTAAGGCATGCTGACCTTAAAGTCATATTAATCCAAAGTGACTGAAGTGCAGACAAAAGAAGAGTTTATTCTGCATTAAAAACCTGTCTGCCATGAAGTTGGTGCAAGAACAACTACCCCTGCTACTTACTTTCTCAGAATTTAACCCAGTTACGCTATTTGAGAATTTCAACTCCAAGCCACTGGAGTTTACCTTCAACAAATGAGCCAAGTTGATGGCTAGAAACATTAGAGGGTACAACTTCCATCATACTCAAAGATGAAACAAGCACAGAAGTAATACACCATGTGGAACCCTCAACATCAGAGGGATATAGACAGGTTGGAGCAAGTCCAGAGGAGGCCACGAAGATGCTCCGAGGGCTGGAGCACCTCTGCTGTGATGACAGGGTGAGAGAGTTGGGCTTGTTCAGCCTGAAGAAGAGAAGGCTCCCGGGAGACTTTGTGGCAACTTCCAGTACCTGAAGGGGCGACAAGGAAGCTGGGGGGGACTTTTTACAAGGGCGGGGAGTGACAGGACAAGGGGTAATGGGTTTAAACTGAGATAGG
>NW_010229563.1:2370-5823 GCF_000690775.1 Eurypyga helias
AACCTGGTCTAGTGGAAGGTGTCCCTGCCCATGGCAGGGGGTTGGAACTAGATGGGCTTTAAGGTCTCTTCCAACCCAAACCATGCTCTGATTCTCTGTTCTGAAGTTTATTAGATACAAACAAACTATTGGAGAATAGAAGCGTAAGTTAAAAATACTGCATTTTACTAAGAGGTGACAGAGTCTTTGACATAAATGTTTTGGTTCCGTCCCTAGGTGCAGCAGGAAAGGAATGATCTCCCCCTATTCCACACGTACATCAGTAAGCTGAGCCTGCACTCAGGTGATAACTGCTTGACTGACTCAGAACAGCAGTTGAATTTCTTACTCATAAAGGGTGTGAAAAGATAGGAACACTCAGACCTGCAGCGCAGATGAGAATTGTTACCTCTCACGAGCTGATACAGCTTTAGGGCAGAAGCAAGCCCGTAATATCAGTATATCCCCACACGTAGTGTGTTTAATGAAGAAGATGCAGCAGTGCATCACAGAATCGCTAAGGCTGGAAAAGACCTGTAAGATCATCTGGTCCAACCACCAACCCAACACCACCGCACCCACCAGACCATGTCATCAAGCACCAAGCCTACACGCTCCCTGAACCCCCCCAGGGATGGTGACTCCACCACTTCCCTGAGCAGCCCGTTCCAGTGCCTGACCACTCTCTCAGTGGAGCTTTTGCCTAATATCTAATCTAAACCTTCCCTGACACAATCGGAGGCCGTTTCCTCTTGTCCTGTCACCAATTACCCAGGAGAACAGACCAGCACCCACCTCCCTGCAACCTCCTTTCAGGGTGTTATAGGGAGCAATCAGGTCTCCCCTCAGTCTCCTCTTCTTCAGGCTGAACACCCCCAGCTCCCTCAGCTGCTCCTCATGAGATTTGTTCTCCAGACCCTTCACCAGCTTTGGCACCCTTCTCTGGACACGCTCCAGCATCTCTGTGCCTTTCTTGTGAAGAGCCCAAAACTGAACACAGGACTCGTGCGGCCTCACCAGTGCAGAGTACAGGGGGACAATCCCTGCCCTGCTCCTGCTGACCACATACAGCATGTGAATAACTTCCCCCATCCAGCACGACAGACACTACCAACAGCAGGTATCAGAACTTGTTCGCATACAGAAGAGGACACCACATGAATTAAGCTATCTGCATTGAAACCAGTTAATACATCACAAGCACAGTACCAATTATTAAATTTTAAGTGAACGTGTTTGACTGTACTTCCATATCACATTTATTACCTACTTTTAATACCAACCAACCTACTGTTAATATTAGATGTTACAGCAACACATCACGACTTTACCCGAGTCACAAACTCTGTACCTTCTGATCAACAGTACACAAATGCTTGATATCAAACATTAAATACAAGAAAAATCAATTACATTAACGCTCTGCTTCGTTACCCTCTTCATTAGCAACACACCTCATCTTGAGCTTGAAAGTCCGTCAGACTCCTTGCCAGCAAGCAAAAGCCAACCATACCTATATAAAACAGATACAAAGCTAGAGGAACCTTTCTCCCATACAGATATTCATCAGCAGTTTAAGTCAACATTAATTGATCATTTCTTCAGAGAATGGTAAGAACCCTTAAGGTTAATGCGGCCAAGCTTTCCCGAGGTATTGGAAGCAGTGCTGGTTTTAGTAGTTACACCATGACAGAGTGACAAGAAAAAAACCTGACACAGGCAACTGAAACAAAGACTTCAGCATCCAAATTATTTTGAAAAGAGAAAAGATGTTAGGTCTCTAGAAGATGTAGAAAAAAAATAGAGCAGCTTGTAAAACAGAACTTACTGCTTTGAAGCACGGGAGCTCCAAAGACCCGTGTACTGTTTTAGTTCCACAATGTACTATCAGGTGTTCTCCTCTGAAAAAATTAAAATACAGGTTTTCCACAACTACCCATCCTTAACCTCGTCTGGCTATAAAGACAGAAAAGGGGAAGGGGAGACTTACAAAAATGGACCTATTACCAGGCATCTGCATCTCCTCAGAAGGGCCTACAAAGAAGCTGAGGGGGACTTTTTAAAAGGGCCTGTAGTGACAGGACAAGGGGTAACAGGTTTAAATTGAACGCAGGGAGATATACATTGGACATCAGGAAGAAATTCTTCCTGGAGAGGGTGGGGAGGCACTGGCACAGGTTGCCCAGAGATGTTGTGGATGCCCCATCCCTGGAAGTGTCCAAGGCCAGGCTGAATGAGGCTTGGAGCAACCTGGTCTAGTGCAAGGTGTCCCTGCCCATGGCAGGGGGGTTGGAACTAGATGATCTTTAAGGTCCCTTCCAACCCAAACCATTCTGTGATTCTCAGGTCTGTCTCTATTCCATTTAAAACCTGAGCCAACACGCAGAGTGCTTTTATCATCCAAGTCCAAACAAACACAACACATCCATTGTAATTAAGCGACAAACTTCTAGGCCTGGTCAGTCTGTCAGGGTGACTGTCAAAAGCAGAAGGAGACAAAGATGTTTGAGCTGCAGTGAGAGCACAGAAGAGTATCCCAGACTGGAAATCCACCCACCAAGACCCACTTGCCGCATTCAAGATCACCCTTAGCACGACCGTTACCAGCAAGATTTCGACGGGAGTTTGTTATTCTGCTCAAAGACCAGGCAAAGCGTGCATGTTTGTTACCATTTCAATCCAGAACCCATCAAACCCCATGCTGCTAGGAAAAGCTGCAAAAACCGATGAGCGAACACACGCCGGGAGATGCCGTTCACCTCCCGGAGAGCTTCTCCCGGTTCCCGCACTGGGGAACCCAGCAAGCGTTCCGCATAGTCGCAGGTAAAATTATCTCTCTGTGGTGCAAGCTAACTTTCTACTAATATTTTCATTCACCAGAGAATAAGTGCTTAATTAACATTTACACCGATTCTCAAGCTATGTGCCGACACAAAGGAGGTGGCGATTTGATATCGTGGTGCCTTAAACGCAGCCCCGAACGCAGATGTAGCTCTCATCCCCCTCACTCACGAACGCTTAGTACATACACTTGCAACTGCTCTTCTGTCGCAGGTAAAACTCACAGTAAGAGCGACGGTGTGTATGTGTGAGAACAAGAACACGTATGATCTGTGCCAGCCTGCACAGTTCTGCGTTGGACACAAACAGAGGTGAGAGAGGAAAGTCTGTGCTGTTACCTTAGCTCTGCACCTAGAATTGCAGGGTCTCCCAGCCCCCAGAAATTCCAGTTAAAGTCTTCTACTGAGTTGCTTTTTAACAAATCCTACAAGATTTGTTAGATCCGAGACGTATCAGCTAAGCAAATTTTGTGAGCGTTAGCGCTGTCACCACATCGATAGACGCTCCACTTCATTCTTTCCAAAGAAATTTAGAATTGTCATACATGCAGCCACAGCGTTGTACGTACAGCAAGGACACCCATTCTCAGAGCCAAGATAATGATTCTTTATGCACAAGATAATCATAGAATCA
>NW_010229564.1:0-2812 GCF_000690775.1 Eurypyga helias
CCAGGGGCGCGCAGCCTGCGCTTCCGGCCCGACGCGGCTTCGCAGCCCTTCTTCTCACTCACATCCCAGCAGCGTGTATGCTCTGCTTCCAGCTGCAGGCGCGGAGGAAGCCTTTTGTGGGGGGAAGGCTGGAGGCAGCAGTGCCGCAGCACCCGGCTCTTGCTGGGCTGCACCAGCGGTGCTCCCCGCGCTCTGGCTGAATCTACACAAAGGCTTGGAAAAACGGCACACGCTAAGTTCAGAAAACAAGATGAAGGCCGGCATGATCTCATTTAACACTGTAACTATCCTGTAGTTGAATCAGGTAATTCTACCAGGACTGGGCAAACCAGGGGGATGACGGCTTTGTTCAGGTAGCTCAGGCAAACGAGGGATTGGCTCTGCCCTAAATTATTCAGTATTATGACTGGGGTTCGTTTGCTTTTTTAAATCAGGGTCTTTATAGTGACTGTACATCCTGCTTATTAGACAGTGTATTTAAGATGCTGGTTAAGGTAATATTAAAAAAAAAAGTGGAGGGGGGAAAAAAAGGAATTTGCAGTTGGATCATTGCCACAGCGTTCTTTCACTGATTACAAAGCTCAAGAGAGCAAACGACTTCTTTAACATTACCGATAGAAAAACTGCTTCTGGGTTTATGTAGCAGTTTTGGGAGCACAGCTAGAATGCTTGCGTTTTCCCGTTCCCTCACTGCACTCGTTAGACACGCTCCTCCTACCTTTAAATTAACCCGGGGCAGGGCACGTTAACATGTTTGCAAAAGTACAGGTCCTTCAGTAATAACGGAAGTCTCGACAGCACGTGCAGAGCACGGTATTTAGGTTGGCTTGTTGCAGCTCCTCCGGCGTGTACAGGCTGTGTCGTCCAAGAAGCAACATTATTCTGGTGTTTCTTAAGCCATCATGCATTCTCATGCATGTATTCTCAACGGTCTGAAACCATCGACAGCCTCGTTCGGCTGATGGTAAACCTGATCAGTAAATACTGAATCTTTGTGATAAGAAAATGGCAACATTAACTTTCAAAATTATTTGCAGTGGCCTTGGACAAACAGGTTTATGCAAATGTGTATTTTCTAAAAAGCTTTATAGAAAGAAATATTAAAGTGTCATCTAACATTACCTTTAAGAGAGTGGTGTGGGGTGCATACACCTGGCAGTGTTCTATGATCATCTGTGCCTGACAAAATACTTTTGCATAAAGCGTTTTTTCTACTATGGCGATTTCCTCCAGCAGCACCGTCATTAATGGAGTGAAGGCGGCCCTCAGTGCACACCGGAAGTATGAAATGTTCTGCACAGAAATTCATTTCACCAACACCGGTTAACATGGTAAGAATCCTGGCTCAAAAGCTATGTCGAGGGCAGGCATACTGAACTTCACGTCTCCTCCTTTCACCACTCCCCCTCAGCATGTTACCCTCCCAGCTGCCAACTGTGTTGTACTCAGCTGAGCTGTCTACATATTTAGCAGTGAGTTGGTCTTGTCTGTCTTCCAGGAACTCGTCCCGTCTCCCCTTGACCCAGCTAACAACATTCTCTGGTAGGAGTTCCCCCAGCTCTGCTCCCCTCCTGTGAAGGAAGGGGAAAGCAGCAGGCAAGGAGCATGTGTCCAGAGGGGCTGCTGTTCTCCTCTTACGCTGCATGAACCGGTCAGTGTTGAAACACGTTAATACCATCCAGTCTTCCACTCCCATCGTACTGTCTTACAGCATTTTTACGCAGTACTCTGCATCTGAGCACCGTCGGCTAGAAACAGCTCACTGTTCGACCACGAAACCCAAGTGCACCAAACACAAGCAAAACTTTTTTTTTTTTTAAATCCCAAGTAAACAGTCTGTATTCTAACACACAAGAGGTCTGTACCAATTAAATACAGTATGGCAGTATATAAATTACAGTTCTTTACAGTAAATAGTAAAATACGAGAGTCCGCTTACTGTACACAACAATCAAAGAAAGAACAGCAGCTTTTCAGTAAGGTCCCAGGTATCTCCATCACTCACTTGCTAAGAAACAAAGAACAGGTACAGCAGGCCATTCACTTCACTCATTTTTTACCGTGTTACTTTACAGATATCCGGAACGCTTGTACAGGCATCTACAGTATCTACATGTGGAACAACCTCCTTAGGAATTCATGAGCACCAGACATAAATCCCTCCATCATTCCCATTACTAAAATAAACTTTACAGATTACAATTAATTTAGCAGGTTCTATTTCATTTTGATAATAACCAGCAAGTAACAAGTGCAAAGTGTGCAGTCATGATCCATTTACTGCTTCTTTGTTTCCCCATCTCCCCCCCACACCCAAAAAGCCAGCACCCCCTCAAAAACCCCAAAACGTCCTCTCACACTCTTGCAGTAATACTGTTTCTGCAGTCAAACTGCCCGGCTGGCTTATGTTAACACATTAAATGCCAGGCGTATAGCTTCAGGCATTGTTAGTCGTTTCAATCCAATGCCAAATCAGCACAGTGGCAGGCCTCTAGGAAGACAAAAATACGAAGCAGTTGGGTATTTCAGTGTGCTTAAACATGGAACATAAGGCTGCACGGTGCCCAGTGTCTAAAAGTAACATGGCACCAAGTTATCAGTTAAAACATTTACAATAGAAAGATAAAAACAGCGAATGTGTCAGTCTAAAACAAGTTCTTTGGTAATTAAGAACAGCAAACCGTAGCTTTTTTTTCTCCAAATATGGATTTACATCCTGGGTTTTCCACAATAAAATATTTTTTGTTGTTTAAAATATATCTCCCAAGTTGTTGCGTAACAAATAGTCCAGTACCTCAGTTATCTACAGATC
>NW_010229565.1:0-2498 GCF_000690775.1 Eurypyga helias
AGAAGGCTCTGTGGAGATCTTATTGCACCTACCAGTACTGAAGAGGTCTAGAAGAAAACTGGAGGGGGAATTTTGTACAAGGACCTGTAGTGACAGAGAAGGGGTAATTGATTTATATCATAGGACAAGAGGAAATCACTTCAAGTTGCATCAGAGGAGGTTTAAACTAGATATTAGGAAGAACTTCTTTACTGAAAGAGTGGTCTGGTACTAGAACAGGTTGCCCAGGGGAGTGGTGGAGTCACCATGCCTGGAGGTGCTCAAGGCATGTGTAGACATGGCACTTGAGGACATGGTGTAGTGGGTCTGGTAGTGTTGGGTTGATGGTTGGACTAGATGATCTTATAGGTCTATTGCAACCTCAGTGATTCTGTGATTGAAAGCAGGCAGATTTGGATTAGATATCAGGAAGAAGTTCTTCCCGGAGAGGGTGGTGAGGCACTGGAACAGGTTGCCCAGAGAAGCTGTGGATGCCCCATCCCTGATTGTTCAAGTCCAGGCTGGATGAAGCTTTGAGCAACCTGGTTTAGTGGAATGTGTCCTTACTCATGGCAGAGAGGTTAGAAATAGATGATATTTACTGTGCCTTACAACCTAAACCATTCTGTAACTCTGTGATCTTTCCTTCTTCTTTAAAGGAGTGTAAGTTGCCAACACACAATGCTTTTTCCAAACAATAAGAGACAGATATTTCTGAGATTATAGGATTTGATCGGCTTTCCCAAGAAGTTCCTGCCAGTTCATTATTCATTTTCACTGCCATAGTTACAACATCCCTATCAAAAACACATAGGTGTTCGTAAGTTTCCCTGTTTAGTCATGTTAGCTGTGAATGGAACAGAAACTGCAAAAAAGATCTGGCCAGATACTACTGTCTTTGAAAACAATGCCAAGAAAGTATTCATGATAAAAAGATTCCATGTAGCACCTCAGCTACGCTTTACAGTATTTTGGCAACAGACACTCACGCCCTATGCTGTGGACCAGTGGGAAGGAATGGAGAAGCCAAACTGTCTCTGTGCTCAGCATTTAGTACTGGCCCACAACAGTACACAGTGACAACCAGGGTCTGTTTAACATGGCTTATCTGTAGCAACTATCGGTCTTGCTGAAGGCAAGTGATTCTTTTTTACTATCACATGGCTGAATTCTCTTTTTAGGAAGATAAGGAGGATCAAATGGTATATGTGTATGTGTAGAGTCACTTCTCCTCAGCCTCTTGAGTAATCACATAATGTTTGAAACATCAAAAAGAAGAAATTAATCTTGACAAGTCTTTTATGGAATGTCTACTTTTCTTCTTTTTCTCTTTAACACTATTATTTATTATTTTTTTATTATTATTAATCTTAGGATTTCCTGCCTTTCATTTCAGGTCATTCTAAATCAAACCCAAAGATTTCTTTAGGCACTCTATACTTATACCATGAATTAGATTTCCTTTTCTACTCCAGCAAGACCATGGGAAGGTTTTACTGAGAGAGAGACTTCATTAGCACAAAAACAGAGTTTTGCAGCTGCTCTAATGAAGCAGAAGATGCCAACATGACTGAACAAGGTGGAGGACTCAGCATGATTTTCTGCAATGTGACTACAGTGGGAGAATAGTTGCATAAGACGTTGCTAAACTGGCAGAAAATTCTTGACATGAATCTCATTTTCCAAAGCCATGTGGATTAATTGCAGTCTGGGTTACATGTAGTTACAGAGTCAGGGAAGAGAACAAATCATAGAATCATAGAATCATAGAATCATAGAATGGTTAAGTTGGAAGGGACCTTAAATGTCCATATTCATGCTCATTCCTCCCATTGTATACTTCTCATGTTCCATAGTTGCTGTCACCAGACAGGGACTTTGTTCCTGCAGCTTGAGGGCCTCATCTTCTTTTACTTCTGCAGTATTGTAACTCACTGTGTGGGCTACGACCCTGTTGTGATAACTACTAGAAGAACAGAAAGTGGGCAAAACAGTCACCCTTATATTTATTAATTGGTCAAGTCTTTTTGCTCTCTGTTAGGGTAAGGACTCAGGAGTACATGATCTAATGGATGAGTATCTTTCTTAGGACAAACTATATGTGTTTTTGTTTCTAAAACAATCAATATGCTCTCTCTGAATATTATAAAATATAATAAAATATTGCCTGACTTATTAAACCTGAGTAGATACCCTGCTGTGTTGTACTTCACTTTGATGCTTGCAATTTGCTGCAGTTTGTTCCATGCTTCTGGATGGGTATATGTCTATTGAGGCCTCTGAGTCTTCTTGAGAACTGTGTTAGAAGGAGGAAGTCAACCCTCTTCTTTTTATCATGTAAATATTTACAGATTTTCAGAAGTTAAGACATCCAGTAGAATTTCACCAGCATAGAATTATTCCCCATATTTATAGTTAGCAAGGTCAGGTTGTTATGAAAAAGTTATATCTTTATTGAATTAAGACATCAATGAAAACCACACAGAGGATATTTTCAGTATTTCATGGAATCACAGAAT